>NC_079874.1:11524446-11681946 GCF_023065955.2 Ursus arctos | reverse complement strand
TACAGGCATACACAATGGTTACCGGACAACACACACACACACACACACACACACACTGTCACACTCGCAACACAGCACTCACACTGGGCCTCGGCAGAGCCATCAACACTTGGAACTGCCCTCACACACTCACGAACGTTTTCCCGACACACACATACACAAGAAACACACACAAACACCCATGGAATTTTTCTTACAGGCGTACACAGGGGGTTCTGAAACACACACAGACACACACACACTATCACACTCACAACACCGCACTCACACTGGGTCTCCAACACAGCCGTCAACACTTGGAACTGCTTTAACATAATCACAAACATGGTCCTGACACACACATATACAAATAACACACACAAACACCCATCGACTTTTTCTTGCAGGCATACACAATGGTTTCCTGCAAACACACACACACACACACACACACACACAAAAGTCACACTCACGACAGAGCACTCACATTGGATCTCCAGCAGAGCCATGAACACTTGGAATTACCTTAACATATTCACAAACGTGGTCCCGAAACACACATGCAGAAGAAACACACAAAAACACCCTACGACTTTTTCTTACAGACATACACAATGGTATCCAGCAAAACACACACACACACACACACATACACTATCACACGCACAACACAGCACTCACACTGGGTCCCCGGCATAGCCATCAACAGTTGGAACTGCCCTAACATACTCACAAACGTGGTCCCGACACACACATACACAAGAAACACACACAAACTCCCATTGACTTTTACTTACAGTCATGCACAATGGTTTCCGCAAACACACACACACACACACTATCACACTCACAACACAGCATTCACACTGGCACTTGAATCTGCCCTAACATACAAACAAACGTGGTCCCGACACACACATACACAAGAAACACACACAAACACCCATCAACATTTTGTTACAGGCAGACAGAGTGGGGTTTCCCCAAACACACACACACACACACACACACACTGTCACACTAACAGCACAGTACGCACACTGGGCCTCGGCAGAGCCATCAACCCTTGGAACTGCCCTAACATACTCACAAACGTTTTCCCGACACACACATACACAAGAAACACACACAAACACCCATCGACTTTTTCTTACAGGCATACACAACGGTTTCCCGCGAACACACACACACAGAGTCACACTTACAACACAGCACTCACAATGGGTATCCAGCAGAACCATCAACACTTGGAACTGCCCTAAAATATTGACAAATGTGGTCGCGACACACACATACACATGAAACTCACACAAACATCCATCGACTTATTCTTACAGGCATACACAATGTTTTCCCGCCAACACAAACACACACAGAAACACACACTGCCACACTCACAACACAGCATTCACACTGGCACTTGGAACTGCCACAACATACTCACATACGTGGTCCCGACACACACATACACAAGAAACACACACAAACACCCATCGACTTTTTCTTAGAAGCATACACTGTGGGGTTCCCCCAAACACACACACACACAGAGACACACACACACTATCACACTCACAACACAGCACTCTCACTGGGTCTCCAGCAGAGCCATCAACACTTGGAACTGCCCTAACATATTCACAAATGTGGTCCCGACACACACATACAGAAGAAACACACACAAACACCCATGGAATTTTTCTTATAGGCATACAGACTGGTTTCCTGCAAACACACACACAGACACGCACACACACTGTCACACTCACAACACACACTCACACTGGATATCCAGCAAACTCGTGAACACTTGGAACTGCCCTCACACACTCAGAAATGTGGATCTGAAACACAATACGCAAGAACACACAAATACACCCATCGACTTTTTCATACAGGCATACACAATGGTTACCGGACAACACACACACACACACACACACACACTGTCACACTCGCAACACAGCACTCACACTGGGCCTCGGCAGAGCCATCAACACTTGGAACTGCCCTCACACACTCACGAACGTTTTCCCGACACACACATACACAAGAAACACACACAAACACCCATGGAATTTTTCTTACAGGCGTACACAGGGGGTTCTGAAACACACACAGACACACACACACTATCACACTCACAACACCGCACTCACACTGGGTCTCCAACACAGCCGTCAACACTTGGAACTGCTTTAACATAATCACAAACATGGTCCTGACACACACATATACAAATAACACACACAAACACCCATCGACTTTTTCTTGCAGGCATACACAATGGTTTCCTGCAAACACACACACACACACACACACACACACAAAAGTCACACTCACGACAGAGCACTCACATTGGATCTCCAGCAGAGCCATGAACACTTGGAATTACCTTAACATATTCACAGACGTGGTCCCGAAACACATATGCAGAAGAAACACACAAAAACACCCTACGGCTTTTTCTTACAGACATACACAATGGTATCCAGCAAAACACACACACACACACACACATACACTATCACACGCACAACACAGCACTCACACTGGGTCCCCGGCATAGCCATCAACAGTTGGAACTGCCCTAACATACTCACAAACGTGGTCCCGACACACACATACACAAGAAACACACACAAACTCCCATTGACTTTTACTTACAGTCATGCACAATGGTTTCCGCAAACACACACACACACACACTATCACACTCACAACACAGCATTCACACTGGCACTTGAATCTGCCCTAACATACAAACAAACGTGGTCCCGACACACACATACACAAGAAACACACACAAACACCCATCAACATTTTGTTACAGGCAGACAGAGTGGGGTTTCCCCAAACACACACACACACACACACACACACTGTCACACTAACAGCACAGTACGCACACTGGGCCTCGGCAGAGCCATCAACCCTTGGAACTGCCCTAACATACTCACAAACGTTTTCCCGACACACACATACACAAGAAACACACACAAACACCCATCGACTTTTTCTTACAGGCATACACAACGGTTTCCCGCGAACACACACACACAGAGTCACACTTACAACACAGCACTCACAATGGGTATCCAGCAGAACCATCAACACTTGGAACTGCCCTAAAATATTGACAAATGTGGTCGCGACACACACATACACATGAAACTCACACACACATCCATCGACTTATTCTTACAGGCATACACAATGTTTTCCCGCCAACACAAACACACACAGAAACACACACTGCCACACTCACAACACAGCATTCACACTGGCACTTGGAACTGCCACAACATACTCACATACGTGGTCCCGACACACACATACACAAGAAACACACACAAACACCCATCGACTTTTTCTTAGAAGCATACACTGTGGGGTTCCCCCAAACACACACACACACAGAGACACACACACACTATCACACTCACAACACAGCACTCTCACTGGGTCTCCAGCAGAGCCATCAACACTTGGAACTGCCCTAACATATTCACAAATGTGGTCCCGACACACACATACAGAAGAAACACACACAAACACCCATGGAATTTTTCTTATAGGCATACAGACTGGTTTCCTGCAAACACACACACAGACACGCACACACACTGTCACACTCACAACACACACTCACACTGGATATCCAGCAAACTCGTGAACACTTGGAACTGCCCTCACACACTCAGAAATGTGGATCTGAAACACAATACGCAAGAACACACAAATACACCCATCGACTTTTTCATACAGGCATACACAATGGTTACCGGACAACACACACACACACACACACACACACTGTCACACTCGCAACACAGCACTCACACTGGGCCTCGGCAGAGCCATCAACACTTGGAACTGCCCTCACACACTCACGAACGTTTTCCCGACACACACATACACAAGAAACACACACAAACACCCATGGAATTTTTCTTACAGGCGTACACAGGGGGTTCTGAAACACACACAGACACACACACACTATCACACTCACAACACCGCACTCACACTGGGTCTCCAACACAGCCGTCAACACTTGGAACTGCTTTAACATAATCACAAACATGGTCCTGACACACACATATACAAATAACACACACAAACACCCATCGACTTTTTCTTGCAGGCATACACAATGGTTTCCTGCAAACACACACACACACACACACACACACAAAAGTCACACTCACGACAGAGCACTCACATTGGATCTCCAGCAGAGCCATGAACACTTGGAATTACCTTAACATATTCACAAACGTGGTCCCGAAACACACATGCAGAAGAAACACACAAAAACACCCTACGACTTTTTCTTACAGACATACACAATGGTATCCAGCAAAACACACACACACACACACACATACACTATCACACGCACAACACAGCACTCACACTGGGTCCCCGGCATAGCCATCAACAGTTGGAACTGCCCTAACATACTCACAAACGTGGTCCCGACACACACATACACAAGAAACACACACAAACTCCCATTGACTTTTACTTACAGTCATGCACAATGGTTTCCGCAAACACACACACACACACACTATCACACTCACAACACAGCATTCACACTGGCACTTGAATCTGCCCTAACATACAAACAAACGTGGTCCCGACACACACATACACAAGAAACACACACAAACACCCATCAACATTTTGTTACAGGCAGACAGAGTGGGGTTTCCCCAAACACACACACACACACACACACACACTGTCACACTAACAGCACAGTACGCACACTGGGCCTCGGCAGAGCCATCAACCCTTGGAACTGCCCTAACATACTCACAAACGTTTTCCCGACACACACATACACAAGAAACACACACAAACACCCATCGACTTTTTCTTACAGGCATACACAACGGTTTCCCGCGAACACACACACACAGAGTCACACTTACAACACAGCACTCACAATGGGTATCCAGCAGAACCATCAACACTTGGAACTGCCCTAAAATATTGACAAATGTGGTCGCGACACACACATACACATGAAACTCACACACACATCCATCGACTTATTCTTACAGGCATACACAATGTTTTCCCGCCAACACAAACACACACAGAAACACACACTGCCACACTCACAACACAGCATTCACACTGGCACTTGGAACTGCCACAACATACTCACATACGTGGTCCCGACACACACATACACAAGAAACACACACAAACACCCATCGACTTTTTCTTAGAAGCATACACTGTGGGGTTCCCCCAAACACACACACACACAGAGACACACACACACTATCACACTCACAACACAGCACTCTCACTGGGTCTCCAGCAGAGCCATCAACACTTGGAACTGCCCTAACATATTCACAAATGTGGTCCCGACACACACATACAGAAGAAACACACACAAACACCCATGGAATTTTTCTTATAGGCATACAGACTGGTTTCCTGCAAACACACACACAGACACGCACACACACTGTCACACTCACAACACACACTCACACTGGATATCCAGCAAACTCGTGAACACTTGGAACTGCCCTCACACACTCAGAAATGTGGATCTGAAACACAATACGCAAGAACACACAAATACACCCATCGACTTTTTCATACAGGCATACACAATGGTTACCGGACAACACACACACACACACACACACACTGTCACACTCGCAACACAGCACTCACACTGGGCCTCGGCAGAGCCATCAACACTTGGAACTGCCCTCACACACTCACGAACGTTTTCCCGACACACACATACACAAGAAACACACACAAACACCCATGGAATTTTTCTTACAGGCGTACACAGGGGGATCTGAAACACACACAGACACACACACACTATCACACTCACAACACCGCACTCACACTGGGTCTCCAACACAGCCGTCAACACTTGGAACTGCTTTAACATAATCACAAACATGGTCCTGACACACACATATACAAATAACACACACAAACACCCATCGACTTTTTCTTGCAGGCATACACAATGGTTTCATGCAAACACAGACACACACAAACACACACAAAAAAGTCACACTCACGACAGAGCACTCACATTGGATCTCCAGCAGAGCCATGAACACTTGGAATTACCTTAACATATTCACAAACGTGGTCCCGAAACACACATGCAGAAGAAACACACAAAAACACCCTACGACTTTTTCTTACAGACATACACAATGGTATCCAGCAAAACACACACACACACACACACATACACTATCACACGCACAACACAGCACTCACACTGGGTCCCCGGCATAGCCATCAACAGTTGGAACTGCCCTAACATACTCACAAACGTGGTCCCGACACACACATACACAAGAAACACACACAAACTCCCATTGACTTTTACTTACAGTCATGCACAATGGTTTCCGCAAACACACACACACACACACTATCACACTCACAACACAGCATTCACACTGGCACTTGAATCTGCCCTAACATACAAACAAACGTGGTCCCGACACACACATACACAAGAAACACACACAAACACCCATCAACATTTTGTTACAGGCAGACAGAGTGGGGTTTCCCCAAACACACACACACACACACACACACACACTGTCACACTAACAGCACAGTACGCACACTGGGCCTCGGCAGAGCCATCAACCCTTGGAACTGCCCTAACATACTCACAAACGTTTTCCCGACACACACATACACAAGAAACACACACAAACACCCATCGACTTTTTCTTACAGGCATACACAACGGTTTCCCGCGAACACACACACACAGAGTCACACTTACAACACAGCACTCACAATGGGTATCCAGCAGAACCATCAACACTTGGAACTGCCCTAAAATATTGACAAATGTGGTCGCGACACACACATACACATGAAACTCACACAAACATCCATCGACTTATTCTTACAGGCATACACAATGTTTTCCCGCCAACACAAACACACACAGAAACACACACTGCCACACTCACAACACAGCATTCACACTGGCACTTGGAACTGCCACAACATACTCACATACGTGGTCCCGACACACACATACACAAGAAACACACACAAACACCCATCGACTTTTTCTTAGAAGCATACACTGTGGGGTTCCCCCAAACACACACACACACAGAGACACACACACACTATCACACTCACAACACAGCACTCTCACTGGGTCTCCAGCAGAGCCATCAACACTTGGAACTGCCCTAACATATTCACAAATGTGGTCCCGACACACACATACAGAAGAAACACACACAAACACCCATGGAATTTTTCTTATAGGCATACAGACTGGTTTCCTGCAAACACACACACAGACACGCACACACACTGTCACACTCACAACACACACTCACACTGGATATCCAGCAAACTCGTGAACACTTGGAACTGCCCTCACACACTCAGAAATGTGGATCTGAAACACAATACGCAAGAACACACAAATACACCCATCGACTTTTTCATACAGGCATACACAATGGTTACCGGACAACACACACACACACACACACACACACTGTCACACTCGCAACACAGCACTCACACTGGGCCTCGGCAGAGCCATCAACACTTGGAACTGCCCTCACACACTCACGAACGTTTTCCCGACACACACATACACAAGAAACACACACAAACACCCATCGACTTTTTCTTACAGGCGTACACAGGGGGTTCTGAAACACACACAGACACACACACACTATCACACTCACAACACCGCACTCACACTCGGTCTCCAACACAGCCGTCAACACTTGGAACTGCTTTAACATAATCACAAACATGGTCCTGACACACACATATACAAATAACACACACAAACACCCATCGACTTTTTCTTGCAGGCATACACAATGGTTTCCTGCAAACACACACACACACACACACACACACACACACAAAAGTCACACTCACGACAGAGCACTCACATTGGATCTCCAGCAGAGCCATGAACACTTGGAATTACCTTAACATATTCACAAACGTGGTCCCGAAACACACATGCAGAAGAAACACACAAAAACACCCTACGGCTTTTTCTTACAGACATACACAATGGTATCCAGCAAAACACACACACACACACAGACACTATCACACGCACAACACAGCACTCACACTGGGTCCCCGGCATAGCCATCAACAGTTGGAACTGCCCTAACATACTCACAAACGTGGTCCCGACACACACATACACAAGAAACACACACAAACTCCCATTGACTTTTACTTACAGTCATGCACAATGGTTTCCGCAAACACACACACACACACTATCACACTCACAACACAGCATTCACACTGGCACTTGAATCTGCCCTAACATACAAACAAACGTGGTCCCGACACACACATACACAAGAAACACACACAAACACCCATCAACATTTTGTTACAGGCAGACAGAGTGGGGTTTCCCCAAACACACACACACACACACACACACACTGTCACACTAACAGCACAGTACGCACACTGGGCCTCGGCAGAGCCATCAACCCTTGGAACTGCCCTAACATACTCACAAACGTTTTCCCGACACACACATACACAAGAAACACACACAAACACCCATCGACTTTTTCTTACAGGCATACACAACGGTTTCCCGCGAACACACACACACAGAGTCACACTTACAACACAGCACTCACAATGGGTATCCAGCAGAACCATCAACACTTGGAACTGCCCTAAAATATTGACAAATGTGGTCGCGACACACACATACACATGAAACTCACACAAACATCCATCGACTTATTCTTACAGGCATACACAATGTTTTCCCGCCAACACAAACACACACAGAAACACACACTGCCACACTCACAACACAGCATTCACACTGGCACTTGGAACTGCCACAACATACTCACATACGTGGTCCCGACACACACATACACAAGAAACACACACAAACACCCATCGACTTTTTCTTAGAAGCATACACTGTGGGGTTCCCCCAAACACACACACACACAGAGACACACACACACTATCACACTCACAACACAGCACTCTCACTGGGTCTCCAGCAGAGCCATCAACACTTGGAACTGCCCTAACATATTCACAAATGTGGTCCCGACACACACATACAGAAGAAACACACACAAACACCCATGGAATTTTTCTTATAGGCATACAGACTGGTTTCCTGCAAACACACACACAGACACGCACACACACTGTCACACTCACAACACACACTCACACTGGATATCCAGCAAACTCGTGAACACTTGGAACTGCCCTCACACACTCAGAAATGTGGATCTGAAACACAATACGCAAGAACACACAAATACACCCATCGACTTTTTCATACAGGCATACACAATGGTTACCCGAAAACACACACACACACACACACACACACTGTCACACTCGCAACACAGCACTCACACTGGGCCTCGGCAGAGCCATCAACACTTGGAACTGCCCTAACATACTCACAAACGTTTTCCCGACACACACATACACAAGAAACACACACAAACACCCATGGAATTTTTCTTACAGGCGTACACAGGGGGTTCTGAAACACACACAGACACACACACACTATCACACTCACAACACCGCACTCACACTGGGTCTCCAACACAGCCGTCAACACTTGGAACTGCTTTAACATAATCACAAACATGGTCCTGACACACACATATACAAATAACACACACAAACACCCATCGACTTTTTCTTGCAGGCATACACAATGGTTTCCTGCAAACACACACACACACACACACACACACAAAAGTCACACTCACGACAGAGCACTCACATTGGATCTCCAGCAGAGCCATGAACACTTGGAATTACCTTAACATATTCACAAACGTGGTCCCGAAACACACATGCAGAAGAAACACACAAAAACACCCTACGACTTTTTCTTACAGACATACACAATGGTATCCAGCAAAACACACACACACACACACACACATACACTATCACACGCACAACACAGCACTCACACTGGGTCCCCGGCATAGCCATCAACAGTTGGAACTGCCCTAACATACTCATAAACGTGGTCCCGACACACACATACACAAGAAACACACACAAACTCCCATTGACTTTTACTTACAGTCATGCACAATGGTTTCCGCAAACACACACACACACACACTATCACACTCACAACACAGCATTCACACTGGCACTTGAATCTGCCCTAACATACAAACAAACGTGGTCCCGACACACACATACACAAGAAACACACACAAACACCCATCAACATTTTGTTACAGGCAGACAGAGTGGGGTTTCCCCAAACACACACACACACACACACACACACTGTCACACTAACAGCACAGTACGCACACTGGGCCTCGGCAGAGCCATCAACCCTTGGAACTGCCCTAACATACTCACAAACGTTTTCCCGACACACACATACACAAGAAACACACACAAACACCCATCGACTTTTTCTTACAGGCATACACAACGGTTTCCCGCGAACACACACACACAGAGTCACACTTACAACACAGCACTCACAATGGGTATCCAGCAGAACCATCAACACTTGGAACTGCCCTAAAATATTGACAAATGTGGTCGCGACACACACATACACATGAAACTCACACACACATCCATCGACTTATTCTTACAGGCATACACAATGTTTTCCCGCCAACACAAACACACACAGAAACACACACTGCCACACTCACAACACAGCATTCACACTGGCACTTGGAACTGCCACAACATACTCACATACGTGGTCCCGACACACACATACACAAGAAACACACACAAACACCCATCGACTTTTTCTTAGAAGCATACACTGTGGCGTTCCCCCAAACACACACACACACAGAGACACACACACACTATCACACTCACAACACAGCACTCTCACTGGGTCTCCAGCAGAGCCATCAACACTTGGAACTGCCCTAACATATTCACAAATGTGGTCCCGACACACACATACAGAAGAAACACACACAAACACCCATGGAATTTTTCTTATAGGCATACAGACTGGTTTCCTGCAAACACACACACAGACACGCACACACACTGTCACACTCACAACACACACTCACACTGGATATCCAGCAAACTCGTGAACACTTGGAACTGCCCTCACACACTCAGAAATGTGGATCTGAAACACAATACGCAAGAACACACAAATACACCCATCGACTTTTTCATACAGGCATACACAATGGTTACCGGACAACACACACACACACACACACACACACTGTCACACTCGCAACACAGCACTCACACTGGGCCTCGGCAGAGCCATCAACACTTGGAACTGCCCTCACACACTCACGAACGTTTTCCCGACACACACATACACAAGAAACACACACAAACACCCATGGAATTTTTCTTACAGGCGTACACAGGGGGTTCTGAAACACACACAGACACACACACACTATCACACTCACAACACCGCACTCACACTCGGTCTCCAACACAGCCGTCAACACTTGGAACTGCTTTAACATAATCACAAACATGGTCCTGACACACACATATACAAATAACACACACAAACACCCATCGACTTTTTCTTGCAGGCATACACAATGGTTTCCTGCAAACACACACACACACACACACACAAAAGTCACACTCACGACAGAGCACTCACATTGGATCTCCAGCAGAGCCATGAACACTTGGAATTACCTTAACATATTCACAAACGTGGTCCCGAAACACACATGCAGAAGAAACACACAAAAACACCCTACGACTTTTTCTTACAGACATACACAATGGTATCCAGCAAAACACACACACACACACACACACATACACTATCACACGCACAACACAGCACTCACACTGGGTCCCCGGCATAGCCATCAACAGTTGGAACTGCCCTAACATACTCACAAACGTGGTCCCGACACACACATACACAAGAAACACACACAAACTCCCATTGACTTTTACTTACAGTCATGCACAATGGTTTCCGCAAACACACACACACACACACTATCACACTCACAACACAGCATTCACACTGGCACTTGAATCTGCCCTAACATACAAACAAACGTGGTCCCGACACACACATACACAAGAAACACACACAAACACCCATCAACATTTTGTTACAGGCAGACAGAGTGGGGTTTCCCCAAACACACACACACACACACACACACACTGTCACACTAACAGCACAGTACGCACACTGGGCCTCGGCAGAGCCATCAACCCTTGGAACTGCCCTAACATACTCACAAACGTTTTCCCGACACACACATACACAAGAAACACACACAAACACCCATCGACTTTTTCTTACAGGCATACACAACGGTTTCCCGCGAACACACACACACAGAGTCACACTTACAACACAGCACTCACAATGGGTATCCAGCAGAACCATCAACACTTGGAACTGCCCTAAAATATTGACAAATGTGGTCGCGACACACACATACACATGAAACTCACACACACATCCATCGACTTATTCTTACAGGCATACACAATGTTTTCCCGCCAACACAAACACACACAGAAACACACACTGCCACACTCACAACACAGCATTCACACTGGCACTTGGAACTGCCACAACATACTCACATACGTGGTCCCGACACACACATACACAAGAAACACACACAAACACCCATCGACTTTTTCTTAGAAGCATACACTGTGGGGTTCCCCCAAACACACACACACACAGAGACACACACACACTATCACACTCACAACACAGCACTCTCACTGGGTCTCCAGCAGAGCCATCAACACTTGGAACTGCCCTAACATATTCACAAATGTGGTCCCGACACACACATACAGAAGAAACACACACAAACACCCATGGAATTTTTCTTATAGGCATACAGACTGGTTTCCTGCAAACACACACACAGACACGCACACACACTGTCACACTCACAACACACACTCACACTGGATATCCAGCAAACTCGTGAACACTTGGAACTGCCCTCACACACTCAGAAATGTGGATCTGAAACACAATACGCAAGAACACACAAATACACCCATCGACTTTTTCATACAGGCATACACAATGGTTACCGGACAACACACACACACACACACACACACACTGTCACACTCGCAACACAGCACTCACACTGGGCCTCGGCAGAGCCATCAACACTTGGAACTGCCCTCACACACTCACGAACGTTTTCCCGACACACACATACACAAGAAACACACACAAACACCCATGGAATTTTTCTTACAGGCGTACACAGGGGGTTCTGAAACACACACAGACACACACACACTATCACACTCACAACACCGCACTCACACTCGGTCTCCAACACAGCCGTCAACACTTGGAACTGCTTTAACATAATCACAAACATGGTCCTGACACACACATATACAAATAACACACACAAACACCCATCGACTTTTTCTTGCAGGCATACACAATGGTTTCCTGCAAACACACACACACACACACACACAAAAGTCACACTCACGACAGAGCACTCACATTGGATCTCCAGCAGAGCCATGAACACTTGGAATTACCTTAACATATTCACAAACGTGGTCCCGAAACACACATGCAGAAGAAACACACAAAAACACCCTACGACTTTTTCTTACAGACATACACAATGGTATCCAGCAAAACACACACACACACACACATACACTATCACACGCACAACACAGCACTCACACTGGGTCCCCGGCATAGCCATCAACAGTTGGAACTGCCCTAACATACTCACAAACGTGGTCCCGACACACACATACACAAGAAACACACACAAACTCCCATTGACTTTTACTTACAGTCATGCACAATGGTTTCCGCAAACACACACACACACACACTATCACACTCACAACACAGCATTCACACTGGCACTTGAATCTGCCCTAACATACAAACAAACGTGGTCCCGACACACACATACACAAGAAACACACACAAACACCCATCAACATTTTGTTACAGGCAGACAGAGTGGGGTTTCCCCAAACACACACACACACACACACACACTGTCACACTAACAGCACAGTACGCACACTGGGCCTCGGCAGAGCCATCAACCCTTGGAACTGCCCTAACATACTCACAAACGTTTTCCCGACACACACATACACAAGAAACACACACAAACACCCATCGACTTTTTCTTACAGGCATACACAACGGTTTCCCGCGAACACACACACACAGAGTCACACTTACAACACAGCACTCACAATGGGTATCCAGCAGAACCATCAACACTTGGAACTGCCCTAAAATATTGACAAATGTGGTCGCGACACACACATACACATGAAACTCACACAAACATCCATCGACTTATTCTTACAGGCATACACAATGTTTTCCCGCCAACACAAACACACACAGAAACACACACTGCCACACTCACAACACAGCATTCACACTGGCACTTGGAACTGCCACAACATACTCACATACGTGGTCCCGACACACACATACACAAGAAACACACACAAACACCCATCGACTTTTTCTTAGAAGCATACACTGTGGGGTTCCCCCAAACACACACACACACAGAGACACACACACACTATCACACTCACAACACAGCACTCTCACTGGGTCTCCAGCAGAGCCATCAACACTTGGAACTGCCCTAACATATTCACAAATGTGGTCCCGACACACACATACAGAAGAAACACACACAAACACCCATGGAATTTTTCTTATAGGCATACAGACTGGTTTCCTGCAAACACACACACAGACACGCACACACACTGTCACACTCACAACACACACTCACACTGGATATCCAGCAAACTCGTGAACACTTGGAACTGCCCTCACACACTCAGAAATGTGGATCTGAAACACAATACGCAAGAACACACAAATACACCCATCGACTTTTTCATACAGGCATACACAATGGTTACCGGACAACACACACACACACACACACACTGTCACACTCGCAACACAGCACTCACACTGGGCCTCGGCAGAGCCATCAACACTTGGAACTGCCCTCACACACTCACGAACGTTTTCCCGACACACACATACACAAGAAACACACACAAACACCCATGGAATTTTTCTTACAGGCGTACACAGGGGGTTCTGAAACACACACAGACACACACACACTATCACACTCACAACACCGCACTCACACTCGGTCTCCAACACAGCCGTCAACACTTGGAACTGCTTTAACATAATCACAAACATGGTCCTGACACACACATATACAAATAACACACACAAACACCCATCGACTTTTTCTTGCAGGCATACACAATGGTTTCCTGCAAACACACACACACACACACACACACACACACAAAAGTCACACTCACGACAGAGCACTCACATTGGATCTCCAGCAGAGCCATGAACACTTGGAATTACCTTAACATATTCACAAACGTGGTCCCGAAACACACATGCAGAAGAAACACACAAAAACACCCTACGACTTTTTCTTACAGACATACACAATGGTATCCAGCAAAACACACACACACACACACACACATACACTATCACACGCACAACACAGCACTCACACTGGGTCCCCGGCATAGCCATCAACAGTTGGAACTGCCCTAACATACTCACAAACGTGGTCCCGACACACACATACACAAGAAACACACACAAACTCCCATTGACTTTTACTTACAGTCATGCACAATGGTTTCCGCAAACACACACACACACACACTATCACACTCACAACACAGCATTCACACTGGCACTTGAATCTGCCCTAACATACAAACAAACGTGGTCCCGACACACACATACACAAGAAACACACACAAACACCCATCAACATTTTGTTACAGGCAGACAGAGTGGGGTTTCCCCAAACACACACACACACACACACACACACTGTCACACTAACAGCACAGTACGCACACTGGGCCTCGGCAGAGCCATCAACCCTTGGAACTGCCCTAACATACTCACAAACGTTTTCCCGACACACACATACACAAGAAACACACACAAACACCCATCGACTTTTTCTTACAGGCATACACAACGGTTTCCCGCGAACACACACACACAGAGTCACACTTACAACACAGCACTCACAATGGGTATCCAGCAGAACCATCAACACTTGGAACTGCCCTAAAATATTGACAAATGTGGTCGCGACACACACATACACATGAAACTCACACAAACATCCATCGACTTATTCTTACAGGCATACACAATGTTTTCCCGCCAACACAAACACACACAGAAACACACACTGCCACACTCACAACACAGCATTCACACTGGCACTTGGAACTGCCACAACATACTCACATACGTGGTCCCGACACACACATACACAAGAAACACACACAAACACCCATCGACTTTTTCTTAGAAGCATACACTGTGGGGTTCCCCCAAACACACACACACACAGAGACACACACACACTATCACACTCACAACACAGCACTCTCACTGGGTCTCCAGCAGAGCCATCAACACTTGGAACTGCCCTAACATATTCACAAATGTGGTCCCGACACACACATACAGAAGAAACACACACAAACACCCATGGAATTTTTCTTATAGGCATACAGACTGGTTTCCTGCAAACACACACACAGACACGCACACACACTGTCACACTCACAACACACACTCACACTGGATATCCAGCAAACTCGTGAACACTTGGAACTGCCCTCACACACTCAGAAATGTGGATCTGAAACACAATACGCAAGAACACACAAATACACCCATCGACTTTTTCATACAGGCATACACAATGGTTACCGGACAACACACACACACACACACACACTGTCACACTCGCAACACAGCACTCACACTGGGCCTCGGCAGAGCCATCAACACTTGGAACTGCCCTCACACACTCACGAACGTTTTCCCGACACACACATACACAAGAAACACACACAAACACCCATGGAATTTTTCTTACAGGCGTACACAGGGGGTTCTGAAACACACACAGACACACACACACTATCACACTCACAACACCGCACTCACACTCGGTCTCCAACACAGCCGTCAACACTTGGAACTGCTTTAACATAATCACAAACATGGTCCTGACACACACATATACAAATAACACACACAAACACCCATCGACTTTTTCTTGCAGGCATACACAATGGTTTCCTGCAAACACACACACACACACACACACACACAAAAGTCACACTCACGACAGAGCACTCACATTGGATCTCCAGCAGAGCCATGAACACTTGGAATTACCTTAACATATTCACAAACGTGGTCCCGAAACACACATGCAGAAGAAACACACAAAAACACCCTACGACTTTTTCTTACAGACATACACAATGGTATCCAGCAAAACACACACACACACACACACACATACACTATCACACGCACAACACAGCACTCACACTGGGTCCCCGGCATAGCCATCAACAGTTGGAACTGCCCTAACATACTCACAAACGTGGTCCCGACACACACATACACAAGAAACACACACAAACTCCCATTGACTTTTACTTACAGTCATGCACAATGGTTTCCGCAAACACACACACACACACACTATCACACTCACAACACAGCATTCACACTGGCACTTGAATCTGCCCTAACATACAAACAAACGTGGTCCCGACACACACATACACAAGAAACACACACAAACACCCATCAACATTTTGTTACAGGCAGACAGAGTGGGGTTTCCCCAAACACACACACACACACACACACACACACTGTCACACTAACAGCACAGTACGCACACTGGGCCTCGGCAGAGCCATCAACCCTTGGAACTGCCCTAACATACTCACAAACGTTTTCCCGACACACACATACACAAGAAACACACACAAACACCCATCGACTTTTTCTTACAGGCATACACAACGGTTTCCCGCGAACACACACACACAGAGTCACACTTACAACACAGCACTCACAATGGGTATCCAGCAGAACCATCAACACTTGGAACTGCCCTAAAATATTGACAAATGTGGTCGCGACACACACATACACATGAAACTCACACAAACATCCATCGACTTATTCTTACAGGCATACACAATGTTTTCCCGCCAACACAAACACACACAGAAACACACACTGCCACACTCACAACACAGCATTCACACTGGCACTTGGAACTGCCACAACATACTCACATACGTGGTCCCGACACACACATACACAAGAAACACACACAAACACCCATCGACTTTTTCTTACAGGCATACACTGTGGGGTTCCCCCAAACACACACACACACAGAGACACACACACACTATCACACTCACAACACAGCACTCTCACTGGGTCTCCAGCAGAGCCATCAACACTTGGAACTGCCCTAACATATTCACAAATGTGGTCCCGACACACACATACAGAAGAAACACACACAAACACCCATGGAATTTTTCTTATAGGCATACAGACTGGTTTCCTGCAAACACACACACAGACACGCACACACACTGTCACACTCACAACACACACTCACACTGGATATCCAGCAAACTCGTGAACACTTGGAACTGCCCTCACACACTCAGAAATGTGGATCTGAAACACAATACGCAAGAACACACAAATACACCCATCGACTTTTTCATACAGGCATACACAATGGTTACCGGACAACACACACACACACACACACACACACTGTCACACTCGCAACACAGCACTCACACTGGGCCTCGGCAGAGCCATCAACACTTGGAACTGCCCTCACACACTCACGAACGTTTTCCCGACACACACATACACAAGAAACACACACAAACACCCATGGAATTTTTCTTACAGGCGTACACAGGGGGTTCTGAAACACACACAGACACACACACACTATCACACTCACAACACCGCACTCACACTCGGTCTCCAACACAGCCGTCAACACTTGGAACTGCTTTAACATAATCACAAACATGGTCCTGACACACACATATACAAATAACACACACAAACACCCATCGACTTTTTCTTGCAGGCATACACAATGGTTTCCTGCAAACACACACACACACACACACACACACACAAAAGTCACACTCACGACAGAGCACTCACATTGGATCTCCAGCAGAGCCATGAACACTTGGAATTACCTTAACATATTCACAAACGTGGTCCCGAAACACACATGCAGAAGAAACACACAAAAACACCCTACGACTTTTTCTTACAGACATACACAATGGTATCCAGCAAAACACACACACACACACACACATACACTATCACACGCACAACACAGCACTCACACTGGGTCCCCGGCATAGCCATCAACAGTTGGAACTGCCCTAACATACTCACAAACGTGGTCCCGACACACACATACACAAGAAACACACACAAACTCCCATTGACTTTTACTTACAGTCATGCACAATGGTTTCCGCAAACACACACACACACACACTATCACACTCACAACACAGCATTCACACTGGCACTTGAATCTGCCCTAACATACAAACAAACGTGGTCCCGACACACACATACACAAGAAACACACACAAACACCCATCAACATTTTGTTACAGGCAGACAGAGTGGGGTTTCCCCAAACACACACACACACACACACACTGTCACACTAACAGCACAGTACGCACACTGGGCCTCGGCAGAGCCATCAACCCTTGGAACTGCCCTAACATACTCACAAACGTTTTCCCGACACACACATACACAAGAAACACACACAAACACCCATCGACTTTTTCTTACAGGCATACACAACGGTTTCCCGCGAACACACACACACAGAGTCACACTTACAACACAGCACTCACAATGGGTATCCAGCAGAACCATCAACACTTGGAACTGCCCTAAAATATTGACAAATGTGGTCGCGACACACACATACACATGAAACTCACACACACATCCATCGACTTATTCTTACAGGCATACACAATGTTTTCCCGCCAACACAAACACACACAGAAACACACACTGCCACACTCACAACACAGCATTCACACTGGCACTTGGAACTGCCACAACATACTCACATACGTGGTCCCGACACACACATACACAAGAAACACACACAAACACCCATCGACTTTTTCTTAGAAGCATACACTGTGGGGTTCCCCCAAACACACACACACACAGAGACACACACACACTATCACACTCACAACACAGCACTCTCACTGGGTCTCCAGCAGAGCCATCAACACTTGGAACTGCCCTAACATATTCACAAATGTGGTCCCGACACACACATACAGAAGAAACACACACAAACACCCATGGAATTTTTCTTATAGGCATACAGACTGGTTTCCTGCAAACACACACACAGACACGCACACACACTGTCACACTCACAACACACACTCACACTGGATATCCAGCAAACTCGTGAACACTTGGAACTGCCCTCACACACTCAGAAATGTGGATCTGAAACACAATACGCAAGAACACACAAATACACCCATCGACTTTTTCATACAGGCATACACAATGGTTACCGGACAACACACACACACACACACACACACACACTGTCACACTCGCAACACAGCACTCACACTGGGCCTCGGCAGAGCCATCAACACTTGGAACTGCCCTCACACACTCACGAACGTTTTCCCGACACACACATACACAAGAAACACACACAAACACCCATGGAATTTTTCTTACAGGCGTACACAGGGGGTTCTGAAACACACACAGACACACACACACTATCACACTCACAACACCGCACTCACACTCGGTCTCCAACACAGCCGTCAACACTTGGAACTGCTTTAACATAATCACAAACATGGTCCTGACACACACATATAGAAATAACACACACAAACACCCATCGACTTTTTCTTGCAGGCATACACAATGGTTTCCTGCAAACACACACACACACACACACACACACAAAAGTCACACTCACGACAGAGCACTCACATTGGATCTCCAGCAGAGCCATGAACACTTGGAATTACCTTAACATATTCACAAACGTGGTCCCGAAACACACATGCAGAAGAAACACACAAAAACACCCTACGACTTTTTCTTACAGACATACACAATGGTATCCAGCAAAACACACACACACACACACACACATACACTATCACACGCACAACACAGCACTCACACTGGGTCCCCGGCATAGCCATCAACAGTTGGAACTGCCCTAACATACTCACAAACGTGGTCCCGACACACACATACACAAGAAACACACACAAACTCCCATTGACTTTTACTTACAGTCATGCACAATGGTTTCCGCAAACACACACACACACACTATCACACTCACAACACAGCATTCACACTGGCACTTGAATCTGCCCTAACATACAAACAAACGTGGTCCCGACACACACATACACAAGAAACACACACAAACACCCATCAACATTTTGTTACAGGCAGACAGAGTGGGGTTTCCCCAAACACACACACACACACACACACACACACTGTCACACTAACAGCACAGTACGCACACTGGGCCTCGGCAGAGCCATCAACCCTTGGAACTGCCCTAACATACTCACAAACGTTTTCCCGACACACACATACACAAGAAACACACACAAACACCCATCGACTTTTTCTTACAGGCATACACAACGGTTTCCCGCGAACACACACACACAGAGTCACACTTACAACACAGCACTCACAATGGGTATCCAGCAGAACCATCAACACTTGGAACTGCCCTAAAATATTGACAAATGTGGTCGCGACACACACATACACATGAAACTCACACAAACATCCATCGACTTATTCTTACAGGCATACACAATGTTTTCCCGCCAACACAAACACACACAGAAACACACACTGCCACACTCACAACACAGCATTCACACTGGCACTTGGAACTGCCACAACATACTCACATACGTGGTCCCGACACACACATACACAAGAAACACACACAAACACCCATCGACTTTTTCTTAGAAGCATACACTGTGGGGTTCCCCCAAACACACACACACACAGAGACACACACACACTATCACACTCACAACACAGCACTCTCACTGGGTCTCCAGCAGAGCCATCAACACTTGGAACTGCCCTAACATATTCACAAATGTGGTCCCGACACACACATACAGAAGAAACACACACAAACACCCATGGAATTTTTCTTATAGGCATACAGACTGGTTTCCTGCAAACACACACACAGACACGCACACACACTGTCACACTCACAACACACACTCACACTGGATATCCAGCAAACTCGTGAACACTTGGAACTGCCCTCACACACTCAGAAATGTGGATCTGAAACACAATACGCAAGAACACACAAATACACCCATCGACTTTTTCATACAGGCATACACAATGGTTACCGGACAACACACACACACACACACACACACACTGTCACACTCGCAACACAGCACTCACACTGGGCCTCGGCAGAGCCATCAACACTTGGAACTGCCCTCACACACTCACGAACGTTTTCCCGACACACACATACACAAGAAACACACACAAACACCCATGGAATTTTTCTTACAGGCGTACACAGGGGGTTCTGAAACACACACAGACACACACACACTATCACACTCACAACACCGCACTCACACTCGGTCTCCAACACAGCCGTCAACACTTGGAACTGCTTTAACATAATCACAAACATGGTCCTGACACACACATATACAAATAACACACACAAACACCCATCGACTTTTTCTTGCAGGCATACACAATGGTTTCCTGCAAACACACACACACACACACACACACACAAAAGTCACACTCACGACAGAGCACTCACATTGGATCTCCAGCAGAGCCATGAACACTTGGAATTACCTTAACATATTCACAAACGTGGTCCCGAAACACACATGCAGAAGAAACACACAAAAACACCCTACGACTTTTTCTTACAGACATACACAATGGTATCCAGCAAAACACACACACACACACACACACACATACACTATCACACGCACAACACAGCACTCACACTGGGTCCCCGGCATAGCCATCAACAGTTGGAACTGCCCTAACATACTCACAAACGTGGTCCCGACACACACATACACAAGAAACACACACAAACTCCCATTGACTTTTACTTACAGTCATGCACAATGGTTTCCGCAAACACACACACACACACACTATCACACTCACAACACAGCATTCACACTGGCACTTGAATCTGCCCTAACATACAAACAAACGTGGTCCCGACACACACATACACAAGAAACACACACAAACACCCATCAACATTTTGTTACAGGCAGACAGAGTGGGGTTTCCCCAAACACACACACACACACACACACACACTGTCACACTAACAGCACAGTACGCACACTGGGCCTCGGCAGAGCCATCAACCCTTGGAACTGCCCTAACATACTCACAAACGTTTTCCCGACACACACATACACAAGAAACACACACAAACACCCATCGACTTTTTCTTACAGGCATACACAACGGTTTCCCGCGAACACACACACACAGAGTCACACTTACAACACAGCACTCACAATGGGTATCCAGCAGAACCATCAACACTTGGAACTGCCCTAAAATATTGACAAATGTGGTCGCGACACACACATACACATGAAACTCACACAAACATCCATCGACTTATTCTTACAGGCATACACAATGTTTTCCCGCCAACACAAACACACACAGAAACACACACTGCCACACTCACAACACAGCATTCACACTGGCACTTG
Source organism: Ursus arctos (assembly GCF_023065955.2). Taxonomy (NCBI): domain Eukaryota; kingdom Metazoa; phylum Chordata; class Mammalia; order Carnivora; family Ursidae; genus Ursus; species Ursus arctos. Next base: position 11,658,126 of record NC_079874.1, on the reverse strand, counting down.
GAACTGCCACAACATACTCACATACGTGGTCCCGACACACACATACACAAGAAACACACACAAACACCCATCGACTTTTTCTTAGAAGCATACACTGTGGGGTTCCCCCAAACACACACACACACAGAGACACACACACACTATCACACTCACAACACAGCACTCTCACTGGGTCTCCAGCAGAGCCATCAACACTTGGAACTGCCCTAACATATTCACAAATGTGGTCCCGACACACACATACAGAAGAAACACACACAAACACCCATGGAATTTTTCTTATAGGCATACAGACTGGTTTCCTGCAAACACACACACAGACACGCACACACACTGTCACACTCACAACACACACTCACACTGGATATCCAGCAAACTCGTGAACACTTGGAACTGCCCTCACACACTCAGAAATGTGGATCTGAAACACAATACGCAAGAACACACAAATACACCCATCGACTTTTTCATACAGGCATACACAATGGTTACCCGAAAACACACACACACACACACACACTGTCACACTCGCAACACAGCACTCACACTGGGCCTCGGCAGAGCCATCAACACTTGGAACTGCCCTAACATACTCACAAACGTTTTCCCGACACACACATACACAAGAAACACACACAAACACCCATGGAATTTTTCTTACAGGCGTACACAGGGGGTTCTGAAACACACACAGACACACACACACTATCACACTCACAACACTGCACTCACACTCGGTCTCCAACACAGCCGTCAACACTTGGAACTGCTTTAACATAATCACAAACATGGTCCTGACACACACATATACAAATAACACACACAAACACCCATCGACTTTTTCTTGCAGGCATACACAATGGTTTCCTGCAAACACACACACACACACACACACACACACAAAAGTCACACTCACGACAGAGCACTCACATTGGATCTCCAGCAGAGCCATGAACACTTGGAATTACCTTAACATATTCACAAACGTGGTCCCGAAACACACATGCAGAAGAAACACACAAAAACACCCTACGACTTTTTCTTACAGACATACACAATGGTATCCAGCAAAACACACACACACACACACACATACACTATCACACGCACAACACAGCACTCACACTGGGTCCCCGGCATAGCCATCAACAGTTGGAACTGCCCTAACATACTCACAAACGTGGTCCCGACACACACATACACAAGAAACACACACAAACTCCCATTGACTTTTACTTACAGTCATGCACAATGGTTTCCGCAAACACACACACACACACACTATCACACTCACAACACAGCATTCACACTGGCACTTGAATCTGCCCTAACATACAAACAAACGTGGTCCCGACACACACATACACAAGAAACACACACAAACACCCATCAACATTTTGTTACAGGCAGACAGAGTGGGGTTTCCCCAAACACACACACACACACACACACACACTGTCACACTAACAGCACAGTACGCACACTGGGCCTCGGCAGAGCCATCAACCCTTGGAACTGCCCTAACATACTCACAAACGTTTTCCCGACACACACATACACAAGAAACACACACAAACACCCATCGACTTTTTCTTACAGGCATACACAACGGTTTCCCGCGAACACACACACACAGAGTCACACTTACAACACAGCACTCACAATGGGTATCCAGCAGAACCATCAACACTTGGAACTGCCCTAAAATATTGACAAATGTGGTCGCGACACACACATACACATGAAACTCACACAAACATCCATCGACTTATTCTTACAGGCATACACAATGTTTTCCCGCCAACACAAACACACACAGAAACACACACTGCCACACTCACAACACAGCATTCACACTGGCACTTGGAACTGCCACAACATACTCACATACGTGGTCCCGACACACACATACACAAGAAACACACACAAACACCCATCGACTTTTTCTTAGAAGCATACACTGTGGGGTTCCCCCAAACACACACACACACAGAGACACACACACACTATCACACTCACAACACAGCACTCTCACTGGGTCTCCAGCAGAGCCATCAACACTTGGAACTGCCCTAACATATTCACAAATGTGGTCCCGACACACACATACAGAAGAAACACACACAAACACCCATGGAATTTTTCTTATAGGCATACAGACTGGTTTCCTGCAAACACACACACAGACACGCACACACACTGTCACACTCACAACACACACTCACACTGGATATCCAGCAAACTCGTGAACACTTGGAACTGCCCTCACACACTCACAAATGTGGATCTGAAACACAATACGCAAGAACACACAAATACACCCATCGACTTTTTCATACAGGCATACACAATGGTTACCCGAAAACACACACACACACACACACACTGTCACACTCGCAACACAGCACTCACACTGGGCCTCGGCAGAGCCATCAACACTTGGAACTGCCCTAACATACTCACAAACGTTTTCCCGACACACACATACACAAGAAACACACACAAACACCCATGGAATTTTTCTTACAGGCGTACACAGGGGGTTCTGAAACACACACAGACACACACACACTATCACACTCACAACACCGCACTCACACTGGGTCTCCAACACAGCCGTCAACACTTGGAACTGCTTTAACATAATCACAAACATGGTCCTGACACACACATATACAAATAACACACACAAACACCCATCGACTTTTTCTTGCAGGCATACACAATGGTTTCCTGCAAACACACACACACACACACACACACACAAAAGTCACACTCACGACAGAGCACTCACATTGGATCTCCAGCAGAGCCATGAACACTTGGAATTACCTTAACATATTCACAAACGTGGTCCCGAAACACACATGCAGAAGAAACACACAAAAACACCCTACGACTTTTTCTTACAGACATACACAATGGTATCCAGCAAAACACACACACACACACACACATACACTATCACACGCACAACACAGCACTCACACTGGGTCCCCGGCATAGCCATCAACAGTTGGAACTGCCCTAACATACTCACAAACGTGGTCCCGACACACACATACACAAGAAACACACACAAACTCCCATTGACTTTTACTTACAGTCATGCACAATGGTTTCCGCAAACACACACACACACACTATCACACTCACAACACAGCATTCACACTGGCACTTGAATCTGCCCTAACATACAAACAAACGTGGTCCCGACACACACATACACAAGAAACACACACAAACACCCATCAACATTTTGTTACAGGCAGACAGAGTGGGGTTTCCCCAAACACACACACACACACACACACACACTGTCACACTAACAGCACAGTACGCACACTGGGCCTCGGCAGAGCCATCAACCCTTGGAACTGCCCTAACATACTCACAAACGTTTTCCCGACACACACATACACAAGAAACACACACAAACACCCATCGACTTTTTCTTACAGGCATACACAACGGTTTCCCGCGAACACACACACACAGAGTCACACTTACAACACAGCACTCACAATGGGTATCCAGCAGAACCATCAACACTTGGAACTGCCCTAAAATATTGACAAATGTGGTCGCGACACACACATACACATGAAACTCACACAAACATCCATCGACTTATTCTTACAGGCATACACAATGTTTTCCCGCCAACACAAACACACACAGAAACACACACTGCCACACTCACAACACAGCATTCACACTGGCACTTGGAACTGCCACAACATACTCACATACGTGGTCCCGACACACACATACACAAGAAACACACACAAACACCCATCGACTTTTTCTTAGAAGCATACACTGTGGGGTTCCCCCAAACACACACACACACAGAGACACACACACACTATCACACTCACAACACAGCACTCTCACTGGGTCTCCAGCAGAGCCATCAACACTTGGAACTGCCCTAACATATTCACAAATGTGGTCCCGACACACACATACAGAAGAAACACACACAAACACCCATGGAATTTTTCTTATAGGCATACAGACTGGTTTCCTGCAAACACACACACAGACACGCACACACACTGTCACACTCACAACACACACTCACACTGGATATCCAGCAAACTCGTGAACACTTGGAACTGCCCTCACACACTCAGAAATGTGGATCTGAAACACAATACGCAAGAACACACAAATACACCCATCGACTTTTTCATACAGGCATACACAATGGTTACCCGAAAACACACACACACACACACACACACACACTGTCAAACTCGCAACACAGCACTCACACCGGGCCTCGGCAGAGCCATCAACACTTGGAACTGCCCTAACATACTCACAAACGTTTTCCCGACACACACATACACAAGAAACACACACAAACACCCATGGAATTTTTCTTACAGGCGTACACAGGGGGTTCTGAAACACACACAGACACACACACACTATCACACTCACAACACCGCACTCACACTCGGTCTCCAACACAGCCGTCAACACTTGGAACTGCTTTAACATAATCACAAACATGGTCCTGACACACACATATACAAATAACACACACAAACACCCATCGACTTTTTCTTGCAGGCATACACAATGGTTTCCTGCAAACACACACACACACACACACACACACAAAAGTCACACACACGACAGAGCACTCACATTGGATCTCCAGCAGAGCCATGAACACTTGGAATTACCTTAACATATTCACAAACGTGGTCCCGAAACACACATGCAGAAGAAACACACAAAAACACCCTACGACTTTTTCTTACAGACATACACAATGGTATCCAGCAAAACACACACACACACACACATATACTATCACACGCACAACACAGCACTCACACTGGGTCCCCGGCATAGCCATCAACAGTTGGAACTGCCCTAACATACTCACAAACGTGGTCCCGACACACACATACACAAGAAACACACACAAACTCCCATTGACTTTTACTTACAGTCATGCACAATGGTTTCCGCAAACACACACACACACACACTATCACACTCACAACACAGCATTCACACTGGCACTTGAATCTGCCCTGACATACAAACAAACGTGGTCCCGACACACACATACACAAGAAACACACACAAACACCCATCAACATTTTGTTACAGGCAGACAGAGTGGGGTTTCCCCAAACACACACACACACACACACACTGTCACACTAACAGCACAGTATGCACACTGGGCCTCGGCAGAGCCATCAACCCTTGGAACTGCCCTAACATACTCACAAACGTTCTACCGACACACACATACACAAGAAACACACACAAACACCCATCGACTTTTTCTTACAGGCATACACAACGGTTTCCCGCGAACACACACACACACACAGTCACACTTACAACACAGCACTCACAATGGGTATCCAGCAGAACCATCAACACTTGGAACTGCCCTAAAATATTGACAAATGTGGTCGCGACACACACATACACATGAAACTCACACAAACATCCATCGCCTTATTCTTACAGGCATACACAATGTTTTCCCGCCAACACAAACACACACAGAAACACACACTGCCACACTCACAACACAGCATTCACACTGGCACTTGGAACTGCCACAACATACTCACATACGTGGTCCCGACACACACATACACAAGAAACACACACAAACACCCATCGACTTTTTCTTAGAAGCATACACTGTGGGGTTCCCCCAAACACACACACACACAGAGACACACACACACTATCACACTCACAACACAGCACTCTCACTGGGTCTCCAGCAGAGCCATCAACACTTGGAACTGCCCTAACATATTCACAAATGTGGTCCCGACACACACATACAGAAGAAACACACACAAACACCCATGGAATTTTTCTTATAGGCATACAGACTGGTTTCCTGCAAACACACACACAGACACGCACACACACTGTCACACTCACAACACACACTCACACTGGATATCCAGCAAACTCGTGAACACTTGGAACTGCCCTCACACACTCAGAAATGTGGATCTGAAACACAATACGCAAGAACACACAAATACACCCATCGACTTTTTCATACAGGCATACACAATGGTTACCCGAAAACACACACACACACACACACACACTGTCACACTCGCAACACAGCACTCACACTGGGCCTCGGCAGAGCCATCAACACTTGGAACTGCCCTAACATACTCACAAACGTTTTCCCGACACACACATACACAAGAAACACACACAAACACCCATCGACTTTTTCTTACAGGCGTACACAGGGGGTTCTGAAACACACACAGACACACACACACTATCACACTCACAACACCGCACTCACACTGGGTCTCCAACACAGCCGTCAACACTTGGAACTGCTTTAACATAATCACAAACATGGTCCTGACACACACATATACAAATAACACACACAAACACCCATCGACTTTTTCTTGCAGGCATACACAATGGTTTCCTGCAAACACACACACACACACACACACACACAAAAGTCACACTCACGACAGAGCACTCACATTGGATCTCCAGCAGAGCCATGAACACTTGGAATTACCTTAACATATTCACAAACGTGGTCCCGAAACACACATGCAGAAGAAACACACAAAAACACCCTACGACTTTTTCTTACAGACATACACAATGGTATCCAGCAAAACACACACACACACACACACATACACTATCACACGCACAACACAGCACTCACACTGGGTCCCCGGCATAGCCATCAACAGTTGGAAGTGCCCTAACATACTCACAAACGTGGTCCCGACACACACATACACAAGAAACACACACAAACTCCCATTGACTTTTACTTACAGTCATGCACAATGGTTTCCGCAAACACACACACACACACACTATCACACTCACAACACAGCATTCACACTGGCACTTGAATCTGCCCTAACATACAAACAAACGTGGTCCCGACACACACATACACAAGAAACACACACAAACACCCATCAACATTTTGTTACAGGCAGACAGAGTGGGGTTTCCCCAAACACACACACACACACACACACACACTGTCACACTAACAGCACAGTACGCACACTGGGCCTCGGCAGAGCCATCAACCCTTGGAACTGCCCTAACATACTCACAAACGTTTTCCCGACACACACATACACAAGAAACACACACAAACACCCATCGACTTTTTCTTACAGGCATACACAACGGTTTCCCGCGAACACACACACACAGAGTCACACTTACAACACAGCACTCACAATGGGTATCCAGCAGAACCATCAACACTTGGAACTGCCCTAAAATATTGACAAATGTGGTCGCGACACACACATACACATGAAACTCACACAAACATCCATCGACTTATTCTTACAGGCATACACAATGTTTTCCCGCCAACACAAACACACACAGAAACACACACTGCCACACTCACAACACAGCATTCACACTGGCACTTGGAACTGCCACAACATACTCACATACGTGGTCCCGACACACACATACACAAGAAACACACACAAACACCCATCGACTTTTTCTTAGAAGCATACACTGTGGGGTTCCCCCAAACACACACACACACAGAGACACACACACACTATCACACTCACAACACAGCACTCTCACTGGGTCTCCAGCAGAGCCATCAACACTTGGAACTGCCCTAACATATTCACAAATGTGGTCCCGACACACACATACAGAAGAAACACACAAACACCCATGGAATTTTTCTTATAGGCATACAGACTGGTTTCCTGCAAACACACACACAGACACGCACACACACTGTCACACTCACAACACACACTCACACTGGATATCCAGCAAACTCGTGAACACTTGGAACTGCCCTCACACACTCAGAAATGTGGATCTGAAACACTATACGCAAGAACACAAAAATACACCCATCGACTTTTTCATACAGGCATACACAATGGTTACCCGAAAACACACACACACACACACACACTCTCACACTCACAACACAGCACTCACTCTGTACCTCGGCAGAGACATCAACACTTGGAACTGCCCTCACACACTCACAAATGTGGATCTGAAACACAATACGCAAGAACACACAAATACACCCATCGACTTTTTCATACAGGCATACACAATGGTTATCGGAAAACTAACACACACACACACACTGTCACACTCGCAACACAGCACTCACACTGGGACTCGGCAGAGCCATCAACACTTGGAACTGCGCTAACATACTGACAAACGTTTTCCCGACACACACATACACAAGAAACACACACAAACACCCATGGAATTTTTCTTACAGGCGTACACAGGGGGTTCTGAAACACACACAGACACACACACACTATCACACTCACAACACCGCACTCACACTGGGTCTCCAACACAGCCGTCAACACTTGGAACTGCTTTAACATAATCACAAACATGGTCCTGACACACACATATACAAATAACACACACAAACACCCATCGACTTTTTCTTGCAGGCATACACAATGGTTTCCTGCAAACACACACACACACACACACACACACACAAAAGTCACACTCACGACAGAGCACTCACATTGGATCTCCAGCAGAGCCATGAACACTTGGAATTACCTTAACATATTCACAAACGTGGTCCCGAAACACACATGCAGAAGAAACACACAAAAACACCCTACGACTTTTTCTTACAGACATACACAATGGTATCCAGCAAAACACACACACACACACACATACACTATCACACGCACAACACAGCACTCACACTGGGTCCCCGGCATAGCCATCAACAGTTGGAACTGCCCTAACATACTCACAAACGTGGTCCCGACACACACATACACAAGAAACACACACAAACTCCCATTGACTTTTACTTACAGTCACGCACAATGGTTTCCGCAAACACACACACACACACACTATCACACTCACAACACAGCATTCACACTGGCACTTGAATCTGCCCTGACATACAAACAAACGTGGTCCCGACACACACATACACAAGAAACACACACAAACACCCATCAACATTTTGTTACAGGCAGACAGAGTGGGGTTTCCCCAAACACACACACACACACACACACACTGTCACACTAACAGCACACTACGCACACTGGGCCTCGGCAGAGCCATCAACCCTTGGAACTGCCCTAACATACTCACAAACGTTCTGCCGACACACACATACACAAGAAACACACACAAACACCCATCGACTTTTTCTTACAGGCATACACAACGGTTTCCCGCGAACACACACACACACACAGTCACACTTACAACACAGCACTCACAATGGGTATCCAGCAGAACCATCAACACTTGGAACTGCCCTAAAATATTGACAAATGTGGTCGCGACACACACATACACATGAAACTCACACAAACATCCATCGCCTTATTCTTACAGGCATACACAATGTTTTCCCGCCAACACAAACACACACAGAAACACACACTGGCACACTCACAACACAGCATTCACACTGGCACTTGGAACTGCCACAACATACTCACATACGTGGTCCCGACACACACATACACAAGAAACACACACAAACACCCATCGACTTTTTCTTAGAAGCATACACTGTGGGGTTCCCCCAAACACACACACACACAGAGACACACACACACTATCACACTCACAACACAGCACTCTCACTGGGTCTCCAGCAGAGCCATCAACACTTGGAACTGCCCTAACATATTCACAAATGTGGTCCCGACACACACATACAGAAGAAACACACACAAACACCCATGGAATTTTTCTTATAGGCATACAGACTGGTTTCCTGCAAACACACACACAGACACGCACACACACTGTCACACTCACAACACACACTCACACTGGATATCCAGCAAACTCGTGAACACTTGGAACTGCCCTCACACACTTAGAAATGTGGATCTGAAACACTATACGCAAGAACACAAAAATACACCCATCGACTTTTTCATACAGGCATACACAATGGTTACCCGAAAACACACACACACACACACACACTCTCACACTCACAACACAGCACTCACTCTGTACCTCGGCAGAGACATCAACACTTGGAACTGCCCTCACACACTCACAAATGTGGATCTGAAACACAATACGCAAGAACACACAAATACACCCATCGACTTTTTCATACAGGCATACACAATGGTTATCGGAAAACTAACACACACACACACTGTCACACTCGCAACACAGCACTCACACTGGGCCTCGGCAGAGCCATCAACACTTGGAACTGCGCTAACATACTGACAAACGTTTTCCCGACACACACATACACAAGAAACACACACAAACACCCATCGACTTTTTCTTACAGGCGTACACAGGGGGTTCTGAAACACACACAGACTCACACACACTATCACACTCACAACACAGCACTCACACTGGGTCTCCAACACAGCCGTCAACACTTGGAACTGCTTTAACATAATCACAAACATGGTCCTGACACACACATATAGAAATAACACACACAAACACCCATCGACTTTTTCTTGCAGGCATACACAATGGTTTCCTGCAAACACACACACACACACACAAAAGTCACACTCACGACAGAGCACTCACATTGGATCTCCAGCAGAGCCATGAACACTTGGAATTACCTTAACATATTCACAAACGTGGTCCCGAAACACACATGCAGAAGAAACACACAAAAACACCCTACGACTTTTTCTTACAGACATACACAATGGTATCCAGCAAAACACACACACACACACACACATACACTATCACACGCACAACACAGCACTCACACTGGGTCCCCGGCATAGCCATCAACAGTTGGAACTGCCCTAACATACTCACAAACGTGGTCCCGACACACACATACACAAGAAACACACACAAACTCCCATTGACTTTTACTTACAGTCATGCACAATGGTTTCCGCAAACACACACACACACACACTATCACACTCACAACACAGCATTCACACTGGCACTTGAATCTGCCCTAACATACAAACAAACGTGGTCCCGACACACACATACACAAGAAACACACACAAACACCCATCAACATTTTGTTACAGGCAGACAGAGTGGGGTTTCCCCAAACACACACACACACACACACACACACTGTCACACTAACAGCACAGTACGCACACTGGGCCTCGGCAGAGCCATCAACACTTGGAACTGCCCTAACATACTCACAAACGTTTTCCCGACACACACATACACAAGAAACACACACAAACACCCATCGACTTTTTCTTACAGGCATACACAACGGTTTCCCGCGAACACACACACACAGAGTCACACTTACAACACAGCACTCACAATGGGTATCCAGCAGAACCATCAACACTTGGAACTGCCCTAAAATATTGACAAATGTGGTCGCGACACACACATACACATGAAACTCACACAAACATCTATCGACTTATTCTTACAGGCATACACAATGTTTTCCCGCCAACACAAACACACACAGAAACACACACTGCCACACTCACAACACAGCATTCACACTGGCACTTGGAACTGCCACAACATACTCACATACGTGGTCCCGACACACACATACACAAGAAACACACACAAACACCCATCGACTTTTTCTTACAGGCATACACTGTGGGGTTCCCCCAAACACACACACACACAGAGACACACACACACTATCACACTCACAACACAGCACTCTCACTGGGTCTCCAGCAGAGCCATCAACACTTGGAACTGCCCTAACATATTCACAAATGTGGTCCCGACACACACATACAGAAGAAACACACACAAACACCCATGGAATTTTTCTTATAGGCATACAGACTGGTTTCCTGCAAACACACACACAGACACGCACACACACTGTCACACTCACAACACACACTCACACTGGATATCCAGCAAACTCGTGAACACTTGGAACTGCCCTCACACACTCAGAAATGTGGATCTGAAACACTATACGCAAGAACACAAAAATACACCCATCGACTTTTTCATACAGGCATACACAATGGTTACCCGAAAACACACACACACACACACACACTCTCACACTCACAACACAGCACTCACTCTGTACCTCGGCAGAGACATCAACACTTGGAACTGCCCTCACACACTCACAAATGTGGATCTGAAACACAATACGCAAGAACACACAAATACACCCATCGACTTTTTCATACAGGCATACACAATGGTTACCGGACAACACACACACACACACACACACACACACTGTCACACTCGCAACACAGCACTCACACTGGGCCTCGGCAGAGCCATCAACACTTGGAACTGCCCTCACACACTCACAAACGTTTTCCCGACACACACATACACAAGAAACACACACAAACACCCATGGAATTTTTCTTACAGGCGTACACAGGGGGTTCTGAAACACACACAGACACACACACACTATCACACTCACAACACCGCACTCACACTGGGTCTCCAACACAGCCGTCAACACTTGGAACTGCTTTAACATAATCACAAACATGGTCCTGACACACACATATACAAATAACACACACAAACACCCATCGACTTTTTCTTGCAGGCATACACAATGGTTTCCTGCAAACACACACACACACACACACACAAAAGTCACACTCACGACAGAGCACTCACATTGGATCTCCAGCAGAGCCATGAACACTTGGAATTACCTTAACATATTCACAAACGTGGTCCCAAAACACACATGCAGAAGAAACACACAAAAACACCCTACGACTTTTTCTTACAGACATACACAATGGTATCCAGCAAAACACACACACACACACACACACACATACACTATCACACGCACAACACAGCACTCACACTGGGTCCCCGGCATAGCCATCAACAGTTGGAACTGCCCTAACATACTCACAAACGTGGTCCCGACACACACATACACAAGAAACACACACAAACTCCCATTGACTTTTACTTCCAGTCATGCACAATGGTTTCCGCAAACACACACACACACACACACACTATCACACTCACAACACAGCATTCACACTGGCACTTGAATCTGCCCTAACATACAAACAAACGTGGTCCCGACACACACATACACAAGAAACACACACAAACACCCATCAACATTTTGTTACAGGCAGACAGAGTGGCGTTTCCCCAAACACACACACACACACACACACACACTGTCACACTAACAGCACAGTACGCACACTGGGCCTCGGCAGAGCCATCAACACTTGGAACTGCCCTAACATACTCACAAACGTTTTCCCGACACACACATACACAAGAAACACACACAAACACCCATCGACTTTTTCTTACAGGCATACACAACGGTTTCCCGCGAACACACACACACACACAGAGTGACACTTACAACACAGCACTCACAATGGGTTTCCAGCAGAACCATCAACACTTGGAACTGCCCTAAAATATTGACAAATGTGGTCGCGACACACACATACACATGAAACTCACACACACATCCATCGACTTATTCTTACAGGCATACACAATGTTTTCCCGCCAACACAAACACACACAGAAACACACACTGCCACACTCACAACACAGCATTCACACTGGCACTTGGAACTGCCACAACATACTCACATACGTGGTCCCGACACACACATACACAAGAAACACACACAAACACCCATCGACTTTTTCTTAGAAGCATACACTGTGGGGTTCCCCCAAACACACACACACACACAGAGACACACACACACTATCACACTCACAACACAGCACTCTCACTGGGTCTCCAGCAGAGCCATCAACATTTGGAACTGCCCTAACATATTCACAAATGTGGTCCCGACACACACATACAGAAGAAACACACACAAACACCCATGGAATTTTTCTTATAGGCATACAGACTGGTTTCCTGCAAACACACACACAGACACGCACACACACTGTCACACTCACAACACACACTCACACTGGATATCCAGCAAACTCGTGAACACTTGGAACTGCCCTCACACACTCACAAATGTGGATCTGAAACACAATACGCAAGAACACACAAATACACCCATCGACTTTTTCATACAGGCATACACAATGATTACCCGAAAACACACACACACACACACACACACACACTCTCACACTCACAACACAGCACTCACTCTGTACCTCGGCAGAGACATCAACACTTGGAACTGCCCTCACACACTCACAAATGTGGATCTGAAACACAATACGCAAGAACACACAAATACACCCATCGACTTTTTCATACAGGCATACACAATGGTTACCGGACAACACACACACACACACACACACTGTCACACTCGCAACACAGCACTCACACTGGGCCTCGGCAGAGCCATCAACACTTGGAACTGCCCTCACACACTCACAAACGTTTTCCCGACACACACATACACAAGAAACACACACAAACACCCATGGAATTTTTCTTACAGGCGTACACAGGGGGTTCTGAAACACACACAGACACACACACACTATCACACTCACAACACCGCACTCACACTGGGTCTCCAACACAGCCGTCAACACTTGGAACTGCTTTAACATAATCACAAACAGGGTCCTGACACACACATATACAAATAACACACACAAACACCCATCGACTTTTTCTTGCAGGCATACACAATGGTTTCCTGCAAACACACACACACACACACACAAAAGTCACACTCACGACAGAGCACTCACATTGGATCTCCAGCAGAGCCATGAACACTTGGAATTACCTTAACATATTCACAAACGTGGTCCCGAAACACACATGCAGAAGAAACACACAAAAACACCCTACGACTTTTTCTTACAGACATACACAATGGTATCCAGCAAAACACACACACACACACACACATACACTATCACACGCACAACACAGCACTCACACTGGGTCCCCGGCATAGCCATCAACAGTTGGAACTGCCCTAACATACTCACAAACGTGTTCCCAACACACACATACACAAGAAACACACACAAACTCCCATTGACTTTTACTTACAGTCATGCACAATGGTTTCCGCAAACACACACACACACACTATCACACTCACAACACAGCATTCACACTGGCACTTGAATCTGCCCTAACATACAAACAAACGTGGTCCCGACACACACATACACAAGAAACACACACAAACACCCATCAACATTTAGTTACAGGCAGACAGAGTGGGGTTTCCCCAAACACACACACACACACACACACACACACACACACTGTCACACTAACAGCACAGTACGCACACTGGGCCTCGGCAGAGCCATCAACACTTGGAACTGCCCTAACATACTCACAAACGTTTTCCCGACACACACATACACAAGAAACACACACAAACACCCATCGACTTTTTCTTACAGGCATACACAACGGTTTCCCGCGAACACACACACACAGAGTCACACTTACAACACAGCACTCACAATGGGTATCCAGCAGAACCATCAACACTTGGAACTGCCCTAAAATATTGACAAATGTGGTCGCGACACACACATACACATGAAACTCACACACACATCCATCGACTTATTCTTACAGGCATACACAATGTTTTCCCGCCAACACAAACACACACAGAAACACACACTGCCACACTCACAACACAGCATTCACACTGGCACTTGGAACTGCCACAACATACTCACATACGTGGTCCCGACACACACATACACAAGAAACACACACAAACACCCATCGACTTTTTCTTAGAAGCATACACTGTGGGGTTCCCCCAAACACACACACACACAGAGACACACACACACTATCACACTCACAACACAGCACTCTCACTGGGTCTCCAGCAGAGCCATCAACACTTGGAACTGCCCTAACATATTCACAAATGTGGTCCCGACACACACATACAGAAGAAACACACACAAACACCCATGGAATTTTTCATATAGGCATACAGACTGGTTTCCTGCAAACACACACACAGACACGCACACACACTGTCACACTCACAACACACACTCACACTGGATATCCAGCAAACTCATGAACACTTGGAACTGCCCTCACACACTCACAAATGTGGATCTGAAACACAATACGCAAGAACACACAAATACACCCATCGACTTTTTCATACAGGCATACACAATGGTTACCCGAAAACACACACACACACACACACACACTCTCACACTCACAACACAGCACTCACTCTGTACCTCGGCAGAGACATCAACACTTGGAACTGCCCTCACACACTCACAAATGTGGATCTGAAACACAATACGCAAGAACACACAAATACACCCATCGACTTTTTCATACAGGCATACACAATGGTTACCGGACAACACACACACACACACACACACACTGTCACACTCGCAACACAGCACTCACACTGGGCCTCGGCAGAGCCATCAACACTTGGAACTGCCCTCACACACTCACAAACGTTTTCCCGACACACACATACACAAGAAACACACACAAACACCCATGGAATTTTTCTTACAGGCGTACACAGGGGGTTCTGAAACACACACAGACACACACACACTATCACACTCACAACACCGCACTCACACTGGGTCTCCAACACAGCCGTCAACACTTGGAACTGCTTTAACATAATCACAAACATGGTCCTGACACACACATATACAAATAACACACACAAACACCCATCGACTTTTTCTTGCAGGCATACACAATGGTTTCCTGCAAACACACACACACACACACAAAAGTCACACTCACGACAGAGCACTCACATTGGATCTCCAGCAGAGCCATGAACACTTGGAATTACCTTAACATATTCACAAACGTGGTCCCAAAACACACATGCAGAAGAAACACACAAAAACACCCTACGACTTTTTCTTACAGACATACACAATGGTATCCAGCAAAACACACACACACACACACACACACATACACTATCACACGCACAACACAGCACTCACACTGGGTCCCTGGCATAGCCATCAACAGTTGGAACTGCCCTAACATACTCACAAACGTGGTCCCGACACACACATACACAAGAAACACACACAAACTCCCATTAACTTTTACTTCCAGTCATGCACAATGGTTTCCGCAAACACACACACACACACACACACTATCACACTCACAACACAGCATTCACACTGGCACTTGAATCTGCCCTAACATACAAACAAACGTGGTCCCGACACACACATACACAAGAAACACACACAAACACCCATCAACATTTTGTTACAGGCAGACAGAGTGGCGTTTCCCCAAACACACACACACACACACACACACACTGTCACACTAACAGCACAGTACGCACACTGGGCCTCGGCAGAGCCATCAACACTTGGAACTGCCCTAACATACTCACAAACGTTTTCCCGACACACACATACACAAGAAACACACACAAACACCCATCGACTTTTTCTTACAGGCATACACAACGGTTTCCCGCGAACACACACACACAGAGTCACACTTACAACACAGCACTCACAATGGGTTTCCAGCAGAACCATCAACACTTGGAACTGCCCTAAAATATTGACAAATGTGGTCGCGACACACACATACACATGAAACTCACACACACATCCATCGACTTATTCTTACAGGCATACACAATGTTTTCCCGCCAACACAAACACACACAGAAACACACACTGCCACACTCACAACACAGCATTCACACTGGCACTTGGAACTGCCACAACATACTCACATACGTGGTCCCGACACACACATACACAAGAAACACACACAAACACCCATTGACTTTTTCTTAGAAGCATACACTGTGGGGTTCCCCCAAACACACACACACACACAGAGACACACACACACTATCACACTCACAACACAGCACTCTCACTGGGTCTCCAGCAGAGCCATCAACATTTGGAACTGCCCTAACATATTCACAAATGTGGTCCCGACACACACATACAGAAGAAACACACACAAACACCCATGGAATTTTTCTTATAGGCATACAGACTGGTTTCCTGCAAACACACACACAGACACGCACACACACTGTCACACTCACAACACACACTCACACTGGATATCCAGCAAACTCGTGAACACTTGGAACTGCCCTCACACACTCACAAATGTGGATCTGAAACACAATACGCAAGAACACACAAATACACCCATCGACTTTTTCATACAGGCATACACAATGATTACCCGAAAACACACACACACACACACACACTCTCACACTCACAACACAGCACTCACTCTGTACCTCGGCAGAGACATCAACACTTGGAACTGCCCTCACACACTCACAAATGTGGATCTGAAACACAATACGCAAGAACACACAAATACACCCATCGACTTTTTCATACAGGCATACACAATGGTTACCCGAAAACACACACACACACACACACACACTCTCACACTCACAACACAGCACTCACTCTGTACCTCGGAGAGACATCAACACTTGGAACTGCACTCACACACTCACAAATGTGGATCTGAAACACAATACGCAAGAACACACAAATACACCCATCGACTTTTTCATACAGGCATACACAATGGTTACCGGAAAACACACACACACACACACACTGTCACACTCGCAACACAGCACTCACACTGTGCCTCGGCAGAGCCATCAACACTTGGAACTGCCCTAACATACTCACAAACGTTTTCCCGACACACACATACACAAGAAACACACACAAACACCCATGGAATTTTTCTTACAGGCGTACACAGGGGGTTCTGAAACACACACAGACACACACACACTATCACACTCACAACACCGCACTCACACTCGGTCTCCAACACAGCCGTCAACACTTGGAACCGCTTTAACATAATCACAAACATGGTCCTGACACACACATATACAAATAACACACACAAACACCCATCGACTTTTTCTTGCAGGCATACACAATGGTTTCCTGCAAACACACACACACACACACACACAAAAGTCATACTCACGACAGAGCACTCACATTGGATCTCCAGCAGAGCCATGAACACGTGGAATTACCTTAACATATTCACAGAGGTGGTCCCGAAACACACATGCAGAAGAAACACACAAAAACACCCTACGACTTTTTCTTACAGACATACACAATGGTATCTAGCAAAACACACACACACACACACACATACACTATCACACGCACAACACAGCACTCACACTGGGTCCCCGGCATAGCCATCAACAGTTGGAGCTGCCCTAACATACTCACAAACGTGGTCCCGACACACACATACACAAGAAACACACACAAACTCCCATTGACTTTTACTTACAGTCATGCACAATGGTTTCCGCAAACACACACACACACACACTATCACACTCACAACACAGCATTCACACTGGCACTTGAATCTGCCCTAACATACAAACAAACATGGTCCCGACCCACACATACACAAGAAACACACACAAACACCCATCAACATTTAGTTACAGGCAGACAGAGTGGGGTTTCCCCGAACACACACACACACACACACACACACACTGTCACACTAACAGCACAGTACGCACACTGGGCCTCGGCAGAGCCATCAACATTTGGAACTGCCCTAACATACTCACAAACGTTTTCCCGACACACACATACACAAGAAACACACACAAACACCCATCGACTTTTTCTTACAGGCATACACAACGGTTTCCCGCGAACACACACACACAGAGTCACACTTACAACACAGCACTCACAATGGGTATCCAGCAGAACCATCAACACTTGGAACTGCCCTAAAATATTGACAAATGTGGTCGCGACACACACATACACATGAAATTCACACAAACATCCATCGACTTATTCTTACAGGCATACACAATGTTTTCCCGCCAACACAAACACACACAGAAACACACACTGCCACACTCACAACACAGCATTCACACTGGCACTTGGAACTGCCACAACATACTCACATACGTGGTCCCGACACACACATACACAAGAAACACACACAAACACCCATCGACTTTTTCTTAGAAGCATACACTGTGGGGTTCCCCCAAAACACACACACACACAGAGACACACACACACTATCACACTCACAACACAGCACTCTCACTGGGTCTCCAGCAGAGCCATCAACACTTGGAACTGCCCTAACATATTCACAAATGTGGTCCCGACACACACATACAGAAGAAACACACACAAACACCCATGGAATTTTTCTTATAGGCATACAGACTGGTTTCCTGCAAACACACACACAGACACGCACACACACTGTCACACTCACAACACACACTCACACTGGATATCCAGCAAACTCGTGAACACTTGGAACTGCCCTCACACACTCACAAATGTGGATCTGAAACACAATACGCAAGAACACACAAATACACCCATCGACTTTTTCATACAGGCATACACAATGGTTACCCGAAAACACACACACACACACACACACACTCTCACACTCACAACACAGCACTCACTCTGTACCTCGGCAGAGACATCAACACTTGGAACTGCCCTCACACACTCACAAATGTGGATCTGAAACACAATACGCAAGAACACACAAATACACCCATCGACTTTTTCATACAGGCATACACAATGGTTACCGGACAACACACACACACACACACACTGTCACACTCGCAACACAGCACTCACACTGGGCCTCGGCAGAGCCATCAACACTTGGAACTGCCCTCACACACTCACAAACGTTTTCCCGACACACACATACACAAGAAACACACACAAACACCCATGGAATTTTTCTTACAGGCGTACACAGGGGGTTCTGAAACACACACAGACACACACACACTATCACACTCACAACACCGCACTCACACTGGGTCTCCAACACAGCCGTCAACACTTGGAACTGCTTTAACATAATCACAAACATGGTCCTGACACACACATATACAAATAACACACACAAACACCCATCGACTTTTTCTTGCAGGCATACACAATGGTTTCCTGCAAACACACACACACACACACACACACACACACACAAAAGTCACACTCACGACAGAGCACTCACATTGGATCTCCAGCAGAGCCATGAACACTTGGAATTACCTTAACATATTCACAAACGTGGTCCCGAAACACACATGCAGAAGAAACACACAAAAACACCCTACGACTTTTTCTTACAGACATACACAATGGTATCCAGCAAAACACACACACACACACACACATACACTATCACACGCACAACACAGCACTCACACTGGGTCCCCGGCATAGCCATCAACAGTTGGAGCTGCCCTAACATACTCACAAACGTGGTCCCGACACACACATACACAAGAAACACACACAAACTCCCATTGACTTTTACTTACAGTCATGCAGAATGGTTTCCGCAAACACACACACACACACACTATCACACTCACAACACAGCATTCACACTGGCACTTGAATCTGCCCTAACATACAAACAAACATGGTCCCGACCCACACATACACAAGAAACACACACAAACACCCATCAACATTTAGTTACAGGCAGACAGAGTGGGGTTTCCCCGAACACACACACACACACACACACACACACACACTGTCACACTAACAGCACAGTACGCACACTGGGCCTCGGCAGAGCCATCAACATTTGGAACTGCCCTAACATACTCACAAACGTTTTCCCGACACACACATACACAAGAAACACACACAAACACCCATCGACTTTTTCTTACAGGCATACACAACGGTTTCCCGCGAACACACACACACAGAGTCACACTTACAACACAGCACTCACAATGGGTATCCAGCAGAACCATCAACACTTGGAACTGCCCTAAAATATTGACAAATGTGGTCGCGACACACACATACACATGAAATTCACACAAACATCCATCGACTTATTCTTACAGGCATACACAATGTTTTCCCGCCAACACAAACACACACAGAAACACACACTGCCACACTCACAACACAGCATTCACACTGGCACTTGGAACTGCCACAACATACTCACATACGTGGTCCCGACACACACATACACAAGAAACACACACAAACACCCATCGACTTTTTCTTAGAAGCATACACTGTGGGGTTCCCCCAAAACACACACACACACAGAGACACACACACACTATCACACTCACAACACAGCACTCTCACTGGGTCTCCAGCAGAGCCATCAACACTTGGAACTGCCCTAACATATTCACAAATGTGGTCCCGACACACACATACAGAAGAAACACACACAAACACCCATGGAATTTTTCTTATAGGCATACAGACTGGTTTCCTGCAAACACACACACAGACACGCACACACACTGTCACACTCACAACACACACTCACACTGGATATCCAGCAAACTCGTGAACACTTGGAACTGCCCTCACACACTCACAAATGTGGATCTGAAACACAATACGCAAGAACACACAAATACACCCATCGACTTTTTCATACAGGCATACACAATGGTTACCCGAAAACACACACACACACACACACACTCTCACACTCACAACACAGCACTCACTCTGTACCTCGGCAGAGACATCAACACTTGGAACTGCCCTCACACACTCACAAATGTGGATCTGAAACACAATACGCAAGAACACACAAATACACCCATCGACTTTTTCATACAGGCATACACAATGGTTACCGGAAAACACACACACACACACACACTGTCACACTCACAAGACAGCACTCACACTGGGCCTCGGCAGAGCCATCAACACTTGGAACTGCCCTAACATACTCACAAACGTTTTCCCGACACACACATACACAAGAAACACACACAAACACCCATGGAATTTTTCTTACAGGCGTACACAGGGGGTTCTGAAACACACACAGACACACACACACTATCACACTCACAACACCGCACTCACACTGGGTCTCCAACACAGCCGTCAACACTTGGAACTGCTTTAACATAATCACAAACATGGTCCTGACACACACATATACAAATAACACACACAAACACCCATCGACTTTTTCTTGCAGGCATACACAATGGTTTCCTGCAAACACACACACACACACACACACAAAAGTCACACTCACGACAGAGCACTCACATTGGATCTCCAGCAGAGCCATGAACACTTGGAATTACCTTAACATATTCACAAACGTGGTCCCAAAACACACATGCAGAAGAAACACACAAAAACACCCTACGACTTTTTCTTACAGACATACACAATGGTATCCAGCAAAACACACACACACACACACACACACACACACATACACTATCACACGCAGAACACAGCACTCACACTGGGTCCCCGGCATAGCCATCAACAGTTGGAACTGCCCTAACATACTCACAAACGTGGTCCCGACACACACATACACAAGAAACACACACAAACTCCCATTGACTTTTACTTCCAGTCATGCACAATGGTTTCCGCAAACACACACACACACACACACACTATCACACTCACAACACAGCATTCACACTGGCACTTGAATCTGCCCTAACATACAAACAAACGTGGTCCCGACACACACATACACAAGAAACACACACAAACACCCATCAACATTTTGTTACAGGCAGACAGAGTGGCGTTTCCCCAAACACACACACACACACACACACACACACTGTCACACTAACAGCACAGTACGCACACTGGGCCTCGGCAGAGCCATCAACACTTGGAACTGCCCTAACATACTCACAAACGTTTTCCCGACACACACATACACAAGAAACACACACAAACACCCATCGACTTTTTCTTACAGGCATACACAACGGTTTCCCGCGAACACACACACACAGAGTCACACTTACAACACAGCACTCACAATGGGTTTCCAGCAGAACCATCAACACTTGGAACTGCCCTAAAATATTGACAAATGTGGTCGCGACACACACATACACATGAAACTCACACACACATCCATCGACTTATTCTTACAGGCATACACAATGTTTTCCCGCCAACACAAACACACACAGAAACACACACTGCCACACTCACAACACAGCATTCACACTGGCACTTGGAACTGCCACAACATACTCACATACGTGGTCCCGACACACACATACACAAGAAACACACACAAACACCCATTGACTTTTTCTTAGAAGCATACACTGTGGGGTTCCCCCAAACACACACACACACACAGAGACACACACACACTATCACACTCACAACACAGCACTCTCACTGGGTCTCCAGCAGAGCCATCAACATTTGGAACTGCCCTAACATATTCACAAATGTGGTCCCGACACACACATACAGAAGAAACACACACAAACACCCATGGAATTTTTCTTATAGGCATACAGACTGGTTTCCTGCAAACACACACACAGACACGCACACACACTGTCACACTCACAACACACACTCACACTGGATATCCAGCAAACTCGTGAACACTTGGAACTGCCCTCACACACTCACAAATGTGGATCTGAAACACAATACGCAAGAACACACAAATACACCCATCGACTTTTTCATACAGGCATACACAATGATTACCCGAAAACACACACACACACACACACACTCTCACACTCACAACACAGCACTCACTCTGTACCTCGGCAGAGACATCAACACTTGGAACTGCCCTCACACACTCACAAATGTGGATCTGAAACACAATACGCAAGAACACACAAATACACCATCGACTTTTTCATACAGGCATACACAATGGTTACCCGAAAACACACACACACACACACACACACTCTCACACTCACAACACAGCACTCACTCTGTACCTCGGAGAGACATCAACACTTGGAACTGCACTCACACACTCACAAATGTGGATCTGAAACACAATACGCAAGAACACACAAATACACCCATCGACTTTTTCATACAGGCATACACAATGGTTACCGGAAAACACACACACACACACACACTGTCACACTCGCAACACAGCACTCACACTGTGCCTCGGCAGAGCCATCAACACTTGGAACTGCCCTAACATACTCACAAACGTTTTCCCGACACACACATACACAAGAAACACACACAAACACCCATGGAATTTTTCTTACAGGCGTACACAGGGGGTTCTGAAACACACACAGACACACACACACTATCACACTCACAACACCGCACTCACACTGGGTCTCCAACACAGCCGTCAACACTTGGAACCGCTTTAACATAATCACAAACATGGTCCTGACACACACATATACAAATAACACACACAAACACCCATCGACTTTTTCTTGCAGGCATACACAATGGTTTCCTGCAAACACACACACACACACACACACACAAAAGTCATACTCACGACAGAGCACTCACATTGGATCTCCAGCAGAGCCATGAACACGTGGAATTACCTTAACATATTCACAGAGGTGGTCCCGAAACACACATGCAGAAGAAACACACAAAAACACCCTACGACTTTTTCTTACAGACATACACAATGGTATCTAGCAAAACACACACACACACACACACATACACTATCACACGCACAACACAGCACTCACACTGGGTCCCCGGCATAGCCATCAACAGTTGGAGCTGCCCTAACATACTCACAAACGTGGTCCCGACACACACATACACAAGAAACACACACAAACTCCCATTGACTTTTACTTACAGTCATGCAGAATGGTTTCCGCAAACACACACACACACACACTATCACACTCACAACACAGCATTCACACTGGCACTTGAATCTGCCCTAACATACAAACAAACATGGTCCCGACCCACACATACACAAGAAACACACACAAACACCCATCAACATTTAGTTACAGGCAGACAGAGTGGGGTTTCCCCGAACACACACACACACACACACACACACACACTGTCACACTAACAGCACAGTACGCACACTGGGCCTCGGCAGAGCCATCAACATTTGGAACTGCCCTAACATACTCACAAACGT
The DNA here is from genome assembly GCF_023065955.2 of Ursus arctos. Classification (NCBI taxonomy): domain Eukaryota; kingdom Metazoa; phylum Chordata; class Mammalia; order Carnivora; family Ursidae; genus Ursus; species Ursus arctos. Next base: position 11,632,136 of record NC_079874.1, on the reverse strand, counting down.
TTTCCCGACACACACATACACAAGAAACACACACAAACACCCATCGACTTTTTCTTACAGGCATACACAACGGTTTCCCGCGAACACACACACACAGAGTCACACTTACAACACAGCACTCACAATGGGTATCCAGCAGAAACATCAACACTTGGAACTGCCCTAAAATATTGACAAATGTGGTCGCGACACACACATACACATGAAATTCACACAAACATCCATCGACTTATTCTTACAGGCATACACAATGTTTTCCCGCCAACACAAACACACACAGAAACACACACTGCCACACTCACAACACAGCATTCACACTGGCACTTGGAACTGCCACAACATACTCACATACGTGGTCCCGACACACACATACACAAGAAACACACACAAACACCCATCGACTTTTTCTTAGAAGCATACACTGTGGGGTTCCCCCAAAACACACACACACACAGAGACACACACACACTATCACACTCACAACACAGCACTCTCACTGGGTCTCCAGCAGAGCCATCAACACTTGGAACTGCCCTAACATATTCACAAATGTGGTCCCGACACACACATACAGAAGAAACACACACAAACACCCATGGAATTTTTCTTATAGGCATACAGACTGGTTTCCTGCAAACACACACACAGACACGCACACACACTGTCACACTCACAACACACACTCACACTGGATATCCAGCAAACTCGTGAACACTTGGAACTGCCCTCACACACTCACAAATGTGGATCTGAAACACAATACGCAAGAACACACAAATACACCCATCGACTTTTTCATACAGGCATACACAATGGTTACCCGAAAACACACACACACACACACACACACTCTCACACTCACAACACAGCACTCACTCTGTACCTCGGCAGAGACATCAACACTTGGAACTGCCCTCACACACTCACAAATGTGGATCTGAAACACAATACGCAAGAACACACAAATACACCCATCGACTTTTTCATACAGGCATACACAATGGTTACCGGAAAACACACACACACACACACACTGTCACACTCACAACACAGCACTCACACTGGGCCTCGGCAGAGCCATCAACACTTGGAACTGCCCTAACATACTCACAAACGTTTTCCCGACACACACATACACAAGAAACACACACAAACACCCATGGAATTTTTCTTACAGGCGTACACAGGGGGTTCTGAAACACACACAGACACACACACACTATCACACTCACAACACCGCACTCACACTGGGTCTCCAACACAGCCGTCAACACTTGGAACTGCTTTAACATAATCACAAACATGGTCCTGACACACACATATACAAATAACACACACAAACACCCATCGACTTTTTCTTGCAGGCATACACAATGGTTTCCTGCAAACACACACACACACACACACACACAAAAGTCACACTCACGACAGAGCACTCACCTTGGATCTCCAGCAGAGCCATGAACACTTGGAATTACCTTAACATATTCACAAACGTGGTCCCGAAACACACATGCAGAAGAAACACACAAAAACACCCTACGACTTTTTCTTACAGACATACACAATGGTATCCAGCCAAACACACACACACACACACACATACACTATCATACGCACAACACAGCACTCACACTGGGTCCCCGGCATAGCCATCAACAGTTGGAACTGCCCTAACATACTCACAAACGTGGTCCCGACACACACATACACAAGAAACACACACAAACTCCCATTGACTTTTACTTACAGTCATGCACAATGGTTTCCGCAAACACACACACACACACTATCACACTCACAACACAGCATTCACACTGGCACTTGAATCTGCCCTAACATACAAACAAACGTGGTCCCGACACACACATACACAAGAAACACACACAAACACCCATCAACATTTTGTTACAGGCAGACAGAGTGGGGTTTCCCCAAACACACACACACACACACACACTGTCACACTAACAGCACAGTATGCACACTGGGCCTCGGCAGAGCCATCAACACCAGAACTGCCCTAACATACTCACAAACGTTTTCCCGACACACACATACACAAGAAACACACACAAACACCCATCGACTTTTTCTTACAGGCATACACAACGGTTTCCCGCGAACACACACACACAGAGTCACACTTACAACACAGCACTCACAATGGGTATCCAGCAGAACCATCAACACTTGGAACTGCCCTAAAATATTGACAAATGTGGTCGCGACACACACATACACATGAAACTCACACACACATCCATCGACTTATTCTTACAGGCATACACAATGTTTTCCCGCCAACACAAACACACACAGAAACACACACTGCCACACTCACAACACAGCATTCACACTGGCACTTGGAACTGCCACAACATACTCACATACGTGGTCCCGACACACACATACACAAGAAACACACACAAACACCCATCGACTTTTTCTTAGAAGCATACACTGTGGGGTTCCCCCAAACACACACACACACAGAGACACACACACACTATCACACTCACAACACAGCACTCTCACTGGGTCTCCAGCAGAGCCATCAACACTTGGAACTGCCCTAACATATTCACAAATGTGGTCCCGACACACACATACAGAAGAAACACACACAAACACCCATGGAATTTTTCTTATAGGCGTACAGACTGGTTTCCTGCAAACACACACACAGACACGCACACACACTGTCACACTCACAACACACACTCACACTGGATATCCAGCAAACTCGTGAACACTTGGAACTGCCCTCACACACTCACAAATGTGGATCTGAAACACAATACGCAAGAACACACAAATACACCCATCGACTTTTTCATACAGGCATGCACAAAGCTTACTCGAAAACACACACACACACACACACACTCTCACACTCACAACACAGCACTCACTCTGTACCTCGGCAGAGACATCAACACTTGGAACTGCCCTCACACACTCACAAATGTGGATCTGAAACACAATACGCAAGAACACACAAATACACCCATCGACTTTTTCATACACGCATACACCATGGTTACCGGACAACACTCACACACACACACACACACTGTCACACTCGCAACACAGCACTCACACTGGGCCTCGGCAGAGCCATCAACACTTGGAACTGCCCTCACACACTCACAAACGTTTTCCCGACACACACATACACAAGAAACACACACAAACACCCATCGACTTTTTCTTACAGGCGTACACAGGGGGTTCTGAAACACACACAGACACACACACACTATCACACTCACAACACCGCACTCACACTGGGTCTCCAACACAGCCGTCAACACTTGGAACTGCTTTAACATAATCACAAACATGGTCCTGACACACACATATACAAATAACACACACAAACACCCATCGACTTTTTCTTGCAGGCATACACAATGGTTTCCTGCAAACACACACACACACACACACACACAAAAGTCACACTCACGACAGAGCACTCGCCTTGGATCTCCAGCAGAGCCATGAACACTTGGAATTACCTTAACATATTCACAAACGTGGTCCCGAAACACACATGCAGAAGAAACACACAAAAACACCCTACGACTTTTTCTTACAGACATACACAATGGTATCCAGCCAAACACACACACACACACACATATACACTATCATACGCACAACACAGCACTCACACTGGGTCCCCGGCATAGCCATCAACAGTTGGAACTGCCCTAACATACTCACAAACGTGGTCCCGACACACACATACACAAGAAACACACACAAACTCCCATTGACTTTTACTTACAGTCATGCACAATGGTTTCCGCAAACACACACACACACACTATCACACTCACAACACAGCATTCACACTGGCACTTGAATCTGCCCTAACATACAAACAAACGTGGTCCCGACACACACATACACAAGAAACACACACAAACACCCATCAACATTTTGTTACAGGCAGACAGAGTGGGGTTTCCCCAAACACACACACACACACACACACACACTGTCACACTAACAGCACAGTACGCACACTGGGCCTCGGCAGAGCCATCAACACTTGGAACTGCCCTAACATACTCACAAACGTTTTCCCGACACACACATACACAAGAAACACACAGAAACACCCATCGACTTTTTCTTACAGGCATACACAACGGTTTCCCGCGAACACACACACACAGAGTCACACTTACAACACAGCACTCACAATGGGTATCCAGCAGAACCATCAACACTTGGAACTGCCCTAAAATATTGACAAATGTGGTCGCGACACACACATACACATGAAACTCACACACACATCCATCGACTTATTCTTACAGGCATACACAATGTTTTCCCGCCAACACAAACACACACAGAAACACACACTGCCACACTCACAACACAGCATTCACACTGGCACTTGGAACTGCCACAACATACTCACATACGTGGTCCCGACACACACATACACAAGAAACACACACAAACACCCATCGACTTTTTCTTAGAAGCATACACTGTGGGGTTCCCCCAAACACACACACACACAGAGACACACACACACTATCACACTCACAACACAGCACTCCCACTGGGTCTCCAGCAGAGCCATCAACACTTGGAACTGCCCTAACATATTCACAAATGTGGTCCCGACACACACATACAGAAGAAACACACACAAACACCCATGGAATTTTTCTTATAGGCGTACAGACTGGTTTCCTGCAAACACACACACAGACACGCACACACACTGTCACACTCACAACACACACTCACACTGGATATCCAGCAAACTCGTGAACACTTGGAACTGCCCTCACACACTCACAAATGTGGATCTGAAACACAATACGCAAGAACACACAAATACACCCATCGACTTTTTCATACAGGCATACACAATGGTTACCCGAAAACACACACACACACACACACTCTCACACTCACAACACAGCACTCACTCTGTACCTCGGCAGAGACATCAACACTTGGAACTGCCCTCACACACTCACAAATGTGGATCTGAAACACAATACGCAAGAACACACAAATACACCCATCGACTTTTTCATACAGGCATACACAATGGTTACCGGACAACACTCACACACACACACACACACTGTCACACTCGCAACACAGCACTCACACTGGGCCTCGGCAGAGCCATCAACACTTGGAACTGCGCTAACATACTGACAAACGTTTTCCCGACACACACATACACAAGAAACACACACAAACACCCATCGACTTTTTCTTACAGGCGTACACAGGGGGTTCTGAAACACACACAGACACACACACACTATCACACTCACAACACCGCACTCACACTGGGTCTCCAACACAGCCGTCAACACTTGGAACTGCTTTAACATAATCACAAACATGGTCCTGACACACACATATACAAATAACACACACAAACACCCATCGACTTTTTCTTGCAGGCATACACAATGGTTTCCTGCAAACACACACACACACACACACACACACACACACAAAAGTCACACTCACGACAGAGCACTCACCTTGGATCTCCAGCAGAGCCATGAACACTTGGAATTACCTTAACATATTCACAAACGTGGTCCCGAAACACACATGCAGAAGAAACACACAAAAACACCCTACGACTTTTTCTTACAGACATACACAATGGTATCCAGCCAAACACACACACACACACACACATACACTATCATACGCACAACACAGCACTCACACTGGGTCCCCGGCATAGCCATCAACAGTTGGAACTGCCCTAACATACTCACAAACGTGGTCCCGACACACACATACACAAGAAACACACACAAACTCCCATTGACTTTTACTTACAGTCATGCACAATGGTTTCCGCAAACACACACACACACACTATCACACTCACAACACAGCATTCACACTGGCACTTGAATCTGCCCTAACATACAAACAAACGTGGTCCCGACACACACATACACAAGAAACACACACAAACACCCATCAACATTTTGTTACAGGCAGACAGAGTGGGGTTTCCCCAAACACACACACACACACACACACACACACACTGTCACACTAACAGCACAGTACGCACACTGGGCCTCGGCAGAGCCATCAACACCAGAACTGCCCTAACATACTCACAAACGTTTTCCCGACACACACATACACAAGAAACACACACAAACACCCATCGACTTTTTCTTACAGGCATACACAACGGTTTCCCGCGAACACACACACACAGAGTCACACTTACAACACAGCACTCACAATGGGTATCCAGCAGAACCATCAACACTTGGAACTGCCCTAAAATATTGACAAATGTGGTCGCGACACACATACACATGAAACTCACACACACATCCATCGACTTATTCTTACAGGCATACACAATGTTTTCCCGCCAACACAAACACACACAGAAACACACACTGCGACACTCACAACACAGCATTCACACTGGCACTTGGAACTGCCACAACATACTCACATACGTGGTCCCGACACACACATACACAAGAAACACACACAAACACCCATCGACTTTTTCTTAGAAGCATACACTGTGGCGTTCCCCCAAACACACACACACACAGAGACACACACACACTATCACACTCACAACACAGCACTCTCACTGGGTCTCCAGCAGAGCCATCAACACTTGGAACTGCCCTAACATATTCACAAATGTGGTCCCGACACACACATACAGAAGAAACACACACAAACACCCATGGAATTTTTCTTATAGGCGTACAGACTGGTTTCCTGCAAACACACACACAGACACGCACACACACTGTCACACTCACAACACACACTCACACTGGATATCCAGCAAACTCGTGAACACTTGGAACTGCCCTCACACACTCACAAATGTGGATCTGAAACACAATACGCAAGAACACACAAATACACCCATCGACTTTTTCATACAGGCATACACAATGGTTACCCGAAAACACACACACACACACACACACACACTCTCACACTCACAACACAGCACTCACTCTGTACCTCGGCAGAGACATCAACACTTGGAACTGCCCTCACACACTCACAAATGTGGATCTGAAACACAATACGCAAGAACACACAAATACACCCATCGACTTTTTCATACAGGCATACACAATGGTTACCGGACAACACTCACACACACACACACACACTGTCACACTCGCAACACAGCACTCACACTGGGCCTCGGCAGAGCCATCAACACTTGGAACTGCCCTCACACACTCACAAACGTTTTCCCGACACACACATACACAAGAAACACACACAAACACCCATCGACTTTTTCTTACAGGCGTACACAGGGGGTTCTGAAACACACACAGACACACACACACTATCACACTCACAACACCGCACTCACACTGGGTCTCCAACACAGCCGTCAACACTTGGAACTGCTTTAACATAATCACAAACATGGTCCTGACACACACATATACAAATAACACACACAAACACCCATCGACTTTTTCTTGCAGGCATACACAATGGTTTCCTGCAAACACACACACACACACACACACACACAAAAGTCACACTCACGACAGAGCACTCACCTTGGATCTCCAGCAGAGCCATGAACACTTGGAATTACCTTAACATATTCACAAACGTGGTCCCGAAACACACATGCAGAAGAAACACACAAAAACACCCTACGACTTTTTCTTACAGACATACACAATGGTATCCAGCAAAACACACACACACACACACACATACACTATCATACGCACAACACAGCACTCACACTGGGTCCCCGGCATAGCCATCAACAGTTGGAACTGCCCTAACATACTCACAAACGTGGTCCCGACACACACATACACAAGAAACACACACAAACTCCCATTGACTTTTACTTACAGTCATGCACAATGGTTTCCGCAAACACACACACACACACTATCACACTCACAACACAGCATTCACACTGGCACTTGAATTTGCCCTAACATACAAACAAACGTGGTCCCGACACACACATACACAAGAAACACACACAAACACCCATCAACATTTTGTTACAGGCAGACAGAGTGGGGTTTCCCCAAACACACACACACACACACACACACACACACACTGTCACACTAACAGCACAGTACGCACACTGGGCCTCGGCAGAGCCATCAACACTTGGAACTGCCCTAACATACTCACAAACGTTTTCCCGACACACACATACACAAGAAACACACACAAACACCCATCGACTTTTTCTTACAGGCATACACAACGGTTTCCCGCGAACACACACACACAGAGTCACACTTACAACACAGCACTCACAATGGGTATCCAGCAGAACCATCAACACTTGGAACTGCCCTAAAATATTGACAAATGTGGTCGCGACACACACATACACATGAAACTCACACACACATCCATCGACTTATTCTTACAGGCATACACAATGTTTTCCCGCCAACACAAACACACACAGAAACACACACTGCCACACTCACAACACAGCATTCACACTGGCACTTGGAACTGCCACAACATACTCACATACGTGGTCCCGACACACACATACACAAGAAACACACACAAACACCCATCGACTTTTTCTTAGAAGCATACACTGTGGGGTTCCCCCAAAACACACACACACACAGAGACACACACACACTATCACACTCACAACACAGCACTCTCACTGGGTCTCCAGCAGAGCCATCAACACTTGGAACTGCCCTAACATATTCACAAATGTGGTCCCGACACACACATACAGAAGAAACACACACAAACACCCATGGAATTTTTCTTATAGGCATACAGACTGGTTTCCTGCAAACACACACACAGACACGCACACACACTGTCACACTCACAACACACACTCACACTGGATATCCAGCAAACTCGTGAACACTTGGAACTGCCCTCACACACTCACAAATGTGGATCTGAAACACAATACGCAAGAACACACAAATACACCCATCGACTTTTTCATACAGGCATACACAATGGTTACCGGAAAACACACACACACACACACACTGTCACACTCACAACACAGCACTCACACTGGGCCTCGGCAGAGCCATCAACACTTGGAACTGCCCTAACATACTCACAAACGTTTTCCCGACACACACATACACAAGAAACACACACAAACACCCATGGAATTTTTCTTACAGGCGTACACAGGGGGTTCTGAAACACACACAGACACACACACACTATCACACTCACAACACCGCACTCACACTGGGTCTCCAACACAGCCGTCAACACTTGGAACTGCTTTAACATAATCACAAACATGGTCCTGACACACACATATACAAATAACACACACAAACACCCATCGACTTTTTCTTGCAGGCATACACAATGGTTTCCTGCAAACACACACACACACACACACACACACAAAAGTCACACTCACGACAGAGCACTCACCTTGGATCTCCAGCAGAGCCATGAACACTTGGAATTACCTTAACATATTCACAAACGTGGTCCCGAAACACACATGCAGAAGAAACACACAAAAACACCCTACGACTTTTTCTTACAGACATACACAATGGTATCCAGCCAAACACACACACACACACACACATACACTATCATACGCACAACACAGCACTCACACTGGGTCCCCGGCATAGCCATCAACAGTTGGAACTGCCCTAACATACTCACAAACGTGGTCCCGACACACACATACACAAGAAACACACACAAACTCCCATTGACTTTTACTTACAGTCATGCACAATGGTTTCCGCAAACACACACACACACACTATCACACTCACAACACAGCATTCACACTGGCACTTGAATCTGCCCTAACATACAAACAAACGTGGTCCCGACACACACATACACAAGAAACACACACAAACACCCATCAACATTTTGTTACAGGCAGACAGAGTGGGGTTTCCCCAAACACACACACACACACACACACTGTCACACTAACAGCACAGTATGCACACTGGGCCTCGGCAGAGCCATCAACACCAGAACTGCCCTAACATACTCACAAACGTTTTCCCGACACACACATACACAAGAAACACACACAAACACCCATCGACTTTTTCTTACAGGCATACACAACGGTTTCCCGCGAACACACACACACAGAGTCACACTTACAACACAGCACTCACAATGGGTATCCAGCAGAACCATCAACACTTGGAACTGCCCTAAAATATTGACAAATGTGGTCGCGACACACATACACATAAAACTCACACACACATCCATCGACTTATTCTTACAGGCATACACAATGTTTTCCCGCCAACACAAACACACACAGAAACACACACTGCCACACTCACAACACAGCATTCACACTGGCACTTGGAACTGCCACAACATACTCACATACGTGGTCCCGACACACACATACACAAGAAACACACACAAACACCCATCGACTTTTTCTTAGAAGCATACACTGTGGGGTTCCCCCAAACACACACACACACAGAGACACACACACACTATCACACTCACAACACAGCACTCTCACTGGGTCTCCAGCAGAGCCATCAACACTTGGAACTGCCCTAACATATTCACAAATGTGGTCCCGACACACACATACAGAAGAAACACACACAAACACCCATGGAATTTTTCTTATAGGCGTACAGACTGGTTTCCTGCAAACACACACACAGACACGCACACACACTGTCACACTCACAACACACACTCACACTGGATATCCAGCAAACTCGTGAACACTTGGAACTGCCCTCACACACTCACAAATGTGGATCTGAAACACAATACGCAAGAACACACAAATACACCCATCGACTTTTTCATACAGGCATGCACAATGGTTACTCGAAAACACACACACACACACACACACTCTCACACTCACAACACAGCACTCACTCTGTACCTCGGCAGAGACATCAACACTTGGAACTGCCCTCACACACTCACAAATGTGGATCTGAAACACAATACGCAAGAACACACAAATACACCCATCGACTTTTTCATACACGCATACACCATGGTTACCGGACAACACTCACACACACACACACACTGTCACACTCGCAACACAGCACTCACACTGGGCCTCGGCAGAGCCATCAACACTTGGAACTGCCCTCACACACTCACAAACGTTTTCCCGACACACACATACACAAGAAACACACACAAACACCCATCGACTTTTTCTTACAGGCGTACACAGGGGGTTCTGAAACACACACAGACACACACACACTATCACACTCACAACACCGCACTCACACTGGGTCTCCAACACAGCCGTCAACACTTGGAACTGCTTTAACATAATCACAAACATGGTCCTGACACACACATATACAAATAACACACACAAACACCCATCGACTTTTTCTTGCAGGCATACACAATGGTTTCCTGCAAACACACACACACACACACACACACACAAAAGTCACACTCACGACAGAGCACTCACCTTGGATCTCCAGCAGAGCCATGAACACTTGGAATTACCTTAACATATTCACAAACGTGGTCCCGAAACAGACATGCAGAAGAAACACACAAAAACACCCTACGACTTTTTCTTACAGACATACACAATGGTATCCAGCCAAACACACACACACACACACATATACACTATCATACGCACAACACAGCACTCACACTGGGTCCCCGGCATAGCCATCAACAGTTGGAACTGCCCTAACATACTCACAAACGTGGTCCCGACACACACATACACAAGAAACACACACAAACTCCCATTGACTTTTACTTACAGTCATGCACAATGGTTTCCGCAAACACACACACACACACTATCACACTCACAACACAGCATTCACACTGGCACTTGAATCTGCCCTAACATACAAACAAACGTGGTCCCGACACACACATACACAAGAAACACACACAAACACCCATCAACATTTTGTTACAGGCAGACAGAGTGGGGTTTCCCCAAACACACACACACACACACACACACACTGTCACACTAACAGCACAGTACGCACACTGGGCCTCGGCAGAGCCATCAACACTTGGAACTACCCTAACATACTCACAAACGTTTTCCCGACACACACATACACAAGAAACACACACAAACACCCATCGACTTTTTCTTACAGGCATACACAACGGTTTCCCGCGAACACACACACACAGAGTCACACTTACAACACAGCACTCACAATGGGTATCCAGCAGAACCATCAACACTTGGAACTGCCCTAAAATATTGACAAATGTGGTCGCGACACACACATACACATGAAACTCACACACACATCCATCGACTTATTCTTACAGGCATACACAATGTTTTCCCGCCAACACAAACACACACAGAAACACACACTGCCACACTCACAACACAGCATTCACACTGGCACTTGGAACTGCCACAACATACTCACATACGTGGTCCCGACACACACATACACAAGAAACACACACAAACACCCATCGACTTTTTCTTAGAAGCATACACTGTGGGGTTCCCCCAAACACACACACACACAGAGACACACACACACTATCACACTCACAACACAGCACTCCCACTGGGTCTCCAGCAGAGCCATCAACACTTGGAACTGCCCTAACATATTCACAAATGTGGTCCCGACACACACATACAGAAGAAACACACACAAACACCCATGGAATTTTTCTTATAGGCGTACAGACTGGTTTCCTGCAAACACACACACAGACACGCACACACACTGTCACACTCACAACACACACTCACACTGGATATCCAGCAAACTCGTGAACACTTGGAACTGCCCTCACACACTCACAAATGTGGATCTGAAACACAATACGCAAGAACACACAAATACACCCATCGACTTTTTCATACAGGCATACACAATGGTTACCCGAAAACACACACACACACACACACACTCTCACACTCACAACACAGCACTCACTCTGTACCTCGGCAGAGACATCAACACTTGGAACTGCCCTCACACACTCACAAATGTGGATCTGAAACACAATACGCAAGAACACACAAATACACCCATCGACTTTTTCATACAGGCATACACAATGGTTACCGGACAACACTCACACACACACACACACACTGTCACACTCGCAACACAGCACTCACACTGGGCCTCGGCAGAGCCATCAACACTTGGAACTGCGCTAACATACTGACAAACGTTTTCCCGACACACACATACACAAGAAACACACACAAACACCCATCGACTTTTTCTTACAGGCGTACACAGGGGGTTCTGAAACACACACAGACACACACACACTATCACACTCACAACACCGCACTCACACTGGGTCTCCAACACAGCCGTCAACACTTGGAACTGCTTTAACATAATCACAAACATGGTCCTGACACACACATATACAAATAACACACACAAACACCCATCGACTTTTTCTTGCAGGCATACACAATGGTTTCCTGCAAACACACACACACACACACACACACACACACACAAAAGTCACACTCACGACAGAGCACTCACATTGGATCTCCAGCAGAGCCATGAACACTTGGAATTACCTTAACATATTCACAAACGTGGTCCCGAAACACACATGCAGAAGAAACACACAAAAACACCCTACGACTTTTTCTTACAGACATACACAATGGTATCCAGCCAAACACACACACACACACACACATACACTATCATACGCACAACACAGCACTCACACTGGGTCCCCGGCATAGCCATCAACAGTTGGAACTGCCCTAACATACTCACAAACGTGGTCCCGACACACACATACACAAGAAACACACACAAACTCCCATTGACTTTTACTTACAGTCATGCACAATGGTTTCCGCAAACACACACACACACACTATCACACTCACAACACAGCATTCACACTGGCACTTGAATCTGCCCTAACATACAAACAAACGTGGTCCCGACCCACACATACACAAGAAACACACACAAACACCCATCAACATTTTGTTACAGGCAGACAGAGTGGGGTTTCCCCAAACACACACACACACACACACACACACACTGTCACACTAACAGCACAGTACGCACACTGGGCCTCGGCAGAGCCATCAACACCAGAACTGCCCTAACATACTCACAAACGTTTTCCCGACACACACATACACAAGAAACACACACAAACACCCATCGACTTTTTCTTACAGGCATACACAACGGTTTCCCGCGAACACACACACACAGAGTCACACTTACAACACAGCACTCACAATGGGTATCCAGCAGAACCATCAACACTTGGAACTGCCCTAAAATATTGACAAATGTGGTCGCGACACACATACACATGAAACTCACACACACATCCATCGACTTATTCTTACAGGCATACACAATGTTTTCCCGCCAACACAAACACACACAGAAACACACACTGCGACACTCACAACACAGCATTCACACTGGCACTTGGAACTGCCACAACATACTCACATACGTGGTCCCGACACACACATACACAAGAAACACACACAAACACCCATCGACTTTTTCTTAGAAGCATACACTGTGGCGTTCCCCCAAACACACACACACACAGAGACACACACACACTATCACACTCACAACACAGCACTCTCACTGGGTCTCCAGCAGAGCCATCAACACTTGGAACTGCCCTAACATATTCACAAATGTGGTCCCGACACACACATACAGAAGAAACACACACAAACACCCATGGAATTTTTCTTATAGGCGTACAGACTGGTTTCCTGCAAACACACACACAGACACGCACACACACTGTCACACTCACAACACACACTCACACTGGATATCCAGCAAACTCGTGAACACTTGGAACTGCCCTCACACACTCACAAATGTGGATCTGAAACACAATACGCAAGAACACACAAATACACCCATAGACTTTTTCATACAGGCATACACAATGGTTACCCGAAAACACACACAAACACACACACACACACACTCTCACACTCACAACACAGCACTCACTCTGTACCTCGGCAGAGACATCAACACTTGGAACTGCCCTCACACACTCACAAATGTGGATCTGAAACACAATACGCAAGAACACACAAATACACCCATCGACTTTTTCATACAGGCATACACAATGGTTACCGGACAACACTCACACACACACACACACACTGTCACACTCGCAACACAGCACTCACACTGGGCCTCGGCAGAGCCATCAACACTTGGAACTGCCCTCACACACTCACAAACGTTTTCCCGACACACACATACACAAGAAACACACACAAACACCCATGGAATTTTTCTTACAGGCGTACACAGGGGGTTCTGAAACACACACAGACACACACACACTATCACACTCACAACACCGCACTCACACTGGGTCTCCAACACAGCCGTCAACACTTGGAACTGCTTTAACATAATCACAAACATGGTCCTGACACACACATATACAAATAACACACACAAACACCCATCGACTTTTTCTTGCAGGCATACACAATGGTTTCCTGCAAACACACACACACACACACACACACACACACACACAAAAGTCACACTCACGACAGAGCACTCACATTGGATCTCCAGCAGAGCCATGAACACTTGGAATTACCTTAACATATTCACAAACGTGGTCCCGAAACACACATGCAGAAGAAACACACAAAAACACCCTACGACTTTTTCTTACAGACATACACAATGGTATCCAGCAAAACACACACACACACACACACATACACTATCATACGCACAACACAGCACTCACACTGGGTCCCCGGCATAGCCATCAACAGTTGGAACTGCCCTAACATACTCACAAACGTGGTCCCGACACACACATACACAAGAAACACACACAAACTCCCATTGACTTTTACTTACAGTCATGCACAATGGTTTCCGCAAACACACACACACACACTATCACACTCACAACACAGCATTCACACTGGCACTTGAATTTGCCCTAACATACAAACAAACGTGGTCCCGACACACACATACACAAGAAACACACACAAACACCCATCAACATTTTGTTACAGGCAGACAGAGTGGGGTTTCCCCAAACACACACACACACACACACACACACACACACTGTCACACTAACAGCACAGTACGCACACTGGGCCTCGGCAGAGCCATCAACACTTGGAACTGCCCTAACATACTCACAAACGTTTTCCCGACACACACATACACAAGAAACACACACAAACACCCATCGACTTTTTCTTACAGGCATACACAACGGTTTCCCGCGAACACACACACACAGAGTCACACTTACAACACAGCACTCACAATGGGTATCCAGCAGAACCATCAACACTTGGAACTGCCCTAAAATATTGACAAATGTGGTCGCGACACACACATACACATGAAACTCACACACACATCCATCGACTTATTCTTACAGGCATACACAATGTTTTCCCGCCAACACAAACACACACAGAAACACACACTGCCACACTCACAACACAGCATTCACACTGGCACTTGGAACTGCCACAACATACTCACATACGTGGTCCCGACACACACATACACAAGAAACACACACAAACACCCATCGACTTTTTCTTAGAAGCATACACTGTGGGGTTCCCCCAAACACACACACACACAGAGACACACACACACTATCACACTCACAACACAGCACTCTCACTGGGTCTCCAGCAGAGCCATCAACACTTGGAACTGCCCTAACATATTCACAAATGTGGTCCCGACACACACATACAGAAGAAACACACACAAACACCCATGGAATTTTTCTTATAGGCGTACAGACTGGTTTCCTGCAAACACACACACAGACACGCACACACACTGTCACACTCACAACACACACTCACACTGGATATCCAGCAAACTCGTGAACACTTGGAACTGCCCTCACACACTCACAAATGTGGATCTGAAACACAATACGCAAGAACACACAAATACACCCATCGACTTTTTCATACAGGCATACACAATGGTTACCCGAAAACACACACACACACACACACACTCTCACACTCACAACACAGCACTCACTCTGTACCTCGGCAGAGACATCAACACTTGGAACTGCCCTCACACACTCACAAATGTGGATCTGAAACACAATACGCAAGAACACACAAATACACCCATCGACTTTTTCATACAGGCATACACAATGGTTACCGGACAACACTCACACACACACACACACACTGTCACACTCGCAACACAGCACTCACACTGGGCCTCGGCAGAGCCATCAACACTTGGAACTGCCCTCACACACTCACAAACGTTTTCCCGACACACACATACACAAGAAACACACACAAACACCCATGGAATTTTTCTTACAGGCGTACACAGGGGGTTCTGAAACACACACAGACACACACACACTATCACACTCACAACACCGCACTCACACTGGGTCTCCAACACAGCCGTCAACACTTGGAACTGCTTTAACATAATCACAAACATGGTCCTGACACACACATATACAAATAACACACACAAACACCCATCGACTTTTTCTTGCAGGCATACACAATGGTTTCCTGCAAACACACACACACACACACACACACACACAAAAGTCACACTCACGACAGAGCACTCACATTGGATCTCCAGCAGAGCCATGAACACTTGGAATTACCTTAACATATTCACAAACGTGGTCCCGAAACACACATGCAGAAGAAACACACAAAAACACCCTACGACTTTTTCTTACAGACATACACAATGGTATCCAGCCAAACACACACACACACACACACATACACTATCATACGCACAACACAGCACTCACACTGGGTCCCCGGCATAGCCATCAACAGTTGGAACTGCCCTAACATACTCACAAACGTGGTCCCGACACACACATACACAAGAAACACACACAAACTCCCATTGACTTTTACTTACAGTCATGCACAATGGTTTCCGCAAACACACACACACACACTATCACACTCACAACACAGCATTCACACTGGCACTTGAATCTGCCCTAACATACAAACAAACGTGGTCCCGACACACACATACACAAGAAACACACACAAACACCCATCAACATTTTGTTACAGGCAGACAGAGTGGGGTTTCCCCAAACACACACACACACACACACACACACACACTGTCACACTAACAGCACAGTACGCACACTGGGCCTCGGCAGAGCCATCAACACCAGAACTGCCCTAACATACTCACAAACGTTTTCCCGACACACACATACACAAGAAACACACACAAACACCCATCGACTTTTTCTTACAGGCATACACAACGGTTTCCCGCGAACACACACACACAGAGTCACAGTTACAACACAGCACTCACAATGGGTATCCAGCAGAACCATCAACACTTGGAACTGCCCTAAAATATTGACAAATGTGGTCGCGACACACATACACATGAAACTCACACACACATCCATCGACTTATTCTTACAGGCATACACAATGTTTTCCCGCCAACACAAACACACACAGAAACACACACTGCGACACTCACAACACAGCATTCACACTGGCACTTGGAACTGCCACAACATACTCACATACGTGGTCCCGACACACACATACACAAGAAACACACACAAACACCCATCGACTTTTTCTTAGAAGCATACACTGTGGCGTTCCCCCAAACACACACACACACAGAGACACACACACACTATCACACTCACAACACAGCACTCTCACTGGGTCTCCAGCAGAGCCATCAACACTTGGAACTGCCCTAACATATTCACAAATGTGGTCCCGACACACACATACAGAAGAAACACACACAAACACCCATGGAATTTTTCTTATAGGCGTACAGACTGGTTTCCTGCAAACACACACACAGACACGCACACACACTGTCACACTCACAACACACACTCACACTGGATATCCAGCAAACTCGTGAACACTTGGAACTGCCCTCACACACTCACAAATGTGGATCTGAAACACAATACGCAAGAACACACAAATACACCCATCGACTTTTTCATACAGGCATACACAATGGTTACCCGAAAACACACACACACACACACACACACTCTCACACTCACAACACAGCACTCACTCTGTACCTCGGCAGAGACATCAACACTTGGAACTGCCCTCACACACTCACAAATGTGGACCTGAAACACAATACGCAAGAACACACAAATACACCCATCGACTTTTTCATACAGGCATACACAATGGTTACCGGACAACACTCACACACACACACACACACTGTCACACTCGCAACACAGCACTCACACTGGGCCTCGGCAGAGCCATCAACACTTGGAACTGCCCTCACACACTCACAAACGTTTTCCCGACACACACATACACAAGAAACACACACAAACACCCATGGAATTTTTCTTACAGGCGTACACAGGGGGTTCTGAAACACACACAGACACACACACACTATCACACTCACAACACCGCACTCACACTGGGTCTCCAACACAGCCGTCAACACTTGGAACTGCTTTAACATAATCACAAACATGGTCCTGACACACACATATACAAATAACACACACAAACACCCATCGACTTTTTCTTGCAGGCATACACAATGGTTTCCTGCAAACACACACACACACACACACAAAAGTCACACTCACGACAGAGCACTCACCTTGGATCTCCAGCAGAGCCATGAACACTTGGAATTACCTTAACATATTCACAAACGTGGTCCCGAAACACACATGCAGAAGAAACACACAAAAACACCCTACGACTTTTTCTTACAGACATACACAATGGTATCCAGCAAAACACACACACACACACACACATACACTATCATACGCACAACACAGCACTCACACTGGGTCCCCGGCATAGCCATCAACAGTTGGAACTGCCCTAACATACTCACAAACGTGGTCCCGACACACACATACACAAGAAACACACACAAACTCCCATTGACTTTTACTTACAGTCATGCACAATGGTTTCCGCAAACACACACACACACACTATCACACTCACAACACAGCATTCACACTGGCACTTGAATTTGCCCTAACATACAAACAAACGTGGTCCCGACACACACATACACAAGAAACACACACAAACACCCATCAACATTTTGTTACAGGCAGACAGAGTGGGGTTTCCCCAAACACACACACACACACACACACACACACACTGTCACACTAACAGCACAGTACGCACACTGGGCCTCGGCAGAGCCATCAACACTTGGAACTGCCCTAACATACTCACAAACGTTTTCCCGACACACACATACACAAGAAACACACACAAACACCCATCGACTTTTTCTTACAGGCATACACAACGGTTTCCCGCGAACACACACACACAGAGTCACACTTACAACACAGCACTCACAATGGGTATCCAGCAGAACCATCAACACTTGGAACTGCCCTAAAATATTGACAAATGTGGTCGCGACACACACATACACATGAAACTCACACACACATCCATCGACTTATTCTTACAGGCATACACAATGTTTTCCCGCCAACACAAACACACACAGAAACACACACTGCCACACTCACAACACAGCATTCACACTGGCACTTGGAACTGCCACAACATACTCACATACGTGGTCCCGACACACACATACACAAGAAACACACACAAACACCCATCGACTTTTTCTTAGAAGCATACACTGTGGGGTTCCCCCAAACACACACACACACAGAGACACACACACACTATCACACTCACAACACAGCACTCTCACTGGGTCTCCAGCAGAGCCATCAACACTTGGAACTGCCCTAACATATTCACAAATGTGGTCCCGACACACACATACAGAAGAAACACACACAAACACCCATGGAATTTTTCTTATAGGCGTACAGACTGGTTTCCTGCAAACACACACACAGACACGCACACACACTGTCACACTCACAACACACACTCACACTGGATATCCAGCAAACTCGTGAACACTTGGAACTGCCCTCACACACTCACAAATGTGGATCTGAAACACAATACGCAAGAACACACAAATACACCCATCGACTTTTTCATACAGGCATACACAATGGTTACCCGAAAACACACACACACACACACACACTCTCACACTCACAACACAGCACTCACTCTGTACCTCGGCAGAGACATCAACACTTGGAACTGCCCTCACACACTCACAAATGTGGATCTGAAACAAAATACGCAAGAACACACAAATACACCCATCGACTTTTTCATACAGGCATACACAATGGTTACCGGACAACACTCACACACACACACACACACACTGTCACACTCGCAACACAGCACTCACACTGGGCCTCGGCAGAGCCATCAACACTTGGAACTGCCCTAACATACTCACAAACGTTTTCCCGACACACACATACACAAGAAACACACACAAACACCCATGGAATTTTTCTTACAGGCGTACACAGGGGGTTCTGAAACACACACAGACACACACACACTATCACACTCACAACACCGCACTCACACTGGGTCTCCAACACAGCCGTCAACACTTGGAACTGCTTTAACATAATCACAAACATGGTCCTGACACACACATATACAAATAACACACACAAACACCCATCGACTTTTTCTTGCAGGCATACACAATGGTTTCCTGCAAACACACACACACACACACACACACACACACACACAAAAGTCACACTCACGACAGAGCACTCACATTGGATCTCCAGCAGAGCCATGAACACTTGGAATTACCTTAACATATTCACAAACGTGGTCCCGAAACACACATGCAGAAGAAACACACAAAAACACCCTACGACTTTTTCTTACAGACATACACAATGGTATCCAGCCAAACACACACACACACACACACATACACTATCATACGCACAACACAGCACTCACACTGGGTCCCCGGCATAGCCATCAACAGTTGGAACTGCCCTAACATACTCACAAACGTGGTCCCGACACACACATACACAAGAAACACACACAAACTCCCATTGACTTTTACTTACAGTCATGCACAATGGTTTCCGCAAACACACACACACACACTATCACACTCACAACACAGCATTCACACTGGCACTTGAATCTGCCCTAACATACAAACAAACGTGGTCCCGACACACACATACACAAGAAACACACACAAACACCCATCAACATTTTGTTACAGGCAGACAGAGTGGGGTTTCCCCAAACACACACACACACACACACTGTCACACTAACAGCACAGTACGCACACTGGGCCTCGGCAGAGCCATCAACACCAGAACTGCCCTAACATACTCACAAACGTTTTCCCGACACACACATACACAAGAAACACACACAAACACCCATCGACTTTTTCTTACAGGCATACACAACGGTTTCCCGCGAACACACACACACAGAGTCACACTTACAACACAGCACTCACAATGGGTATCCAGCAGAACCATCAACACTTGGAACTGCCCTAAAATATTGACAAATGTGGTCGCGACACACATACACATGAAACTCACACACACATCCATCGACTTATTCTTACAGGCATACACAATGTTTTCCCGCCAACACAAACACACACAGAAACACACACTGCGACACTCACAACACAGCATTCACACTGGCACTTGGAACTGCCACAACATACTCACATACGTGGTCCCGACACACACATACACAAGAAACACACACAAACACCCATCGACTTTTTCTTAGAAGCATACACTGTGGCGTTCCCCCAAACACACACACACACAGAGACACACACACACTATCACACTCACAACACAGCACTCTCACTGGGTCTCCAGCAGAGCCATCAACACTTGGAACTGCCCTAACATATTCACAAATGTGGTCCCGACACACACATACAGAAGAAACACACACAAACACCCATGGAATTTTTCTTATAGGCGTACAGACTGGTTTCCTGCAAACACACACACAGACACGCACACACACTGTCACACTCACAACACACACTCACACTGGATATCCAGCAAACTCGTGAACACTTGGAACTGCCCTCACACACTCACAAATGTGGATCTGAAACACAATACGCAAGAACACACAAATACACCCATCGACTTTTTCATACAGGCATACACAATGGTTACCCGAAAACACACACACACACACACACACACTCTCACACTCACAACACAGCACTCACTCTGTACCTCGGCAGAGACATCAACACTTGGAACTGCCCTCACACACTCACAAATGTGGATCTGAAACACAATACGCAAGAACACACAAATACACCCATCGACTTTTTCATACAGGCATACACAATGGTTACCGGACAACACTCACACACACACACACACACTGTCACACTCGCAACACAGCACTCACACTGGGCCTCGGCAGAGCCATCAACACTTGGAACTGCCCTCACACACTCACAAACGTTTTCCCGACACACACATACACAAGAAACACACACAAACACCCATGGAATTTTTCTTACAGGCGTACACAGGGGGTTCTGAAACACACACAGACACACACACACTATCACACTCACAACACCGCACTCACACTGGGTCTCCAACACAGCCGTCAACACTTGGAACTGCTTTAACATAATCACAAACATGGTCCTGACACACACATATACAAATAACACACACAAACACCCATCGACTTTTTCTTGCAGGCATACACAATGGTTTCCTGCAAACACACACACACACACACACAAAAGTCACACTCACGACAGAGCACTCACCTTGGATCTCCAGCAGAGCCATGAACACTTGGAATTACCTTAACATATTCACAAACGTGGTCCCGAAACACACATGCAGAAGAAACACACAAAAACACCCTACGACTTTTTCTTACAGACATACACAATGGTATCCAGCAAAACACACACACACACACACACATACACTATCATACGCACAACACAGCACTCACACTGGGTCCCCGGCATAGCCATCAACAGTTGGAACTGCCCTAACATACTCACAAACGTGGTCCCGACACACACATACACAAGAAACACACACAAACTCCCATTGACTTTTACTTACAGTCATGCACAATGGTTTCCGCAAACACACACACACACACTATCACACTCACAACACAGCATTCACACTGGCACTTGAATTTGCCCTAACATACAAACAAACGTGGTCCCGACACACACATACACAAGAAACACACACAAACACCCATCAACATTTTGTTACAGGCAGACAGAGTGGGGTTTCCCCAAACACACACACACACACACACACACACTGTCACACTAACAGCACAGTACGCACACTGGGCCTCGGCAGAGCCATCAACACTTGGAACTGCCCTAACATACTCACAAACGTTTTCCCGACACACACATACACAAGAAACACACACAAACACCCATCGACTTTTTCTTACAGGCATACACAACGGTTTCCCGCGAACACACACACACAGAGTCACACTTACAACACAGCACTCACAATGGGTATCCAGCAGAACCATCAACACTTGGAACTGCCCTAAAATATTGACAAATGTGGTCGCGACACACACATACACATGAAACTCACACACACATCCATCGACTTATTCTTACAGGCATACACAATGTTTTCCCGCCAACACAAACACACACAGAAACACACACTGCCACACTCACAACACAGCATTCACACTGGCACTTGGAACTGCCACAACATACTCACATACGTGGTCCCGACACACACATACACAAGAAACACACACAAACACCCATCGACTTTTTCTTAGAAGCATACACTGTGGGGTTCCCCCAAACACACACACACACAGAGACACACACACACTATCACACTCACAACACAGCACTCTCACTGGGTCTCCAGCAGAGCCATCAACACTTGGAACTGCCCTAACATATTCACAAATGTGGTCCCGACACACACATACAGAAGAAACACACACAAACACCCATGGAATTTTTCTTATAGGCGTACAGACTGGTTTCCTGCAAACACACACACAGACACGCACACACACTGTCACACTCACAACACACACTCACACTGGATATCCAGCAAACTCGTGAACACTTGGAACTGCCCTCACACACTCACAAATGTGGATCTGAAACACAATACGCAAGAACACACAAATACACCCATCGACTTTTTCATACAGGCATACACAATGGTTACCCGAAAACACACACACACACACACACACACTCTCACACTCACAACACAGCACTCACTCTGTACCTCGGCAGAGACATCAACACTTGGAACTGCCCTCACACACTCACAAATGTGGATCTGAAACACAATACGCAAGAACACACAAATACACCCATCGACTTTTTCATACAGGCATACACAATGGTTACCGGACAACACTCACACACACACACACACACTGTCACACTCGCAACACAGCACTCACACTGGGCCTCGGCAGAGCCATCAACACTTGGAACTGCCCTCACACACTCACAAACGTTTTCCCGACACACACATACACAAGAAACACACACAAACACCCATCGACTTTTTCTTACAGGCGTACACAGGGGGTTCTGAAACACACACAGACACACACACACTATCACACTCACAACACCGCACTCACACTGGGTCTCCAACACAGCCGTCAACACTTGGAACTGCTTTAACATAATCACAAACATGGTCCTGACACACACATATACAAATAACACACACAAACACCCATCGACTTTTTCTTGCAGGCATACACAATGGTTTCCTGCAAACACACACACACACACACACACACACACAAAAGTCACACTCACGACAGAGCACTCACATTGGATCTCCAGCAGAGCCATGAACACTTGGAATTACCTTAACATATTCACAAACGTGGTCCCGAAACACACATGCAGAAGAAACACACAAAAACACCCTACGACTTTTTCTTACAGACATACACAATGGTATCCAGCCAAACACACACACACACACACACATACACTATCATACGCACAACACAGCACTCACACTGGGTCCCCGGCATAGCCATCAACAGTTGGAACTGCCCTAACATACTCACAAACGTGGTCCCGACACACACATACACAAGAAACACACACAAACTCCCATTGACTTTTACTTACAGTCATGCACAATGGTTTCCGCAAACACACACACACACACTATCACACTCACAACACAGCATTCACACTGGCACTTGAATCTGCCCTAACATACAAACAAACGTGGTCCCGACACACACATACACAAGAAACACACACAAACACCCATCAACATTTTGTTACAGGCAGACAGAGTGGGGTTTCCCCAAACACACACACACACACACACACACTGTCACACTAACAGCACAGTACGCACACTGGGCCTCGGCAGAGCCATCAACACTTGGAACTGCCCTAACATACTCACAAACGTTTTCCCGACACACACATACACAAGAAACACACACAAACACCCATCGACTTTTTCTTACAGGCATACACAACGGTTTCCCGCGAACACACACACACAGAGTCACACTTACAACACAGCACTCACAATGGGTATCCAGCAGAACCATCAACACTTGGAACTGCCCTAAAATATTGACAAATGTGGTCGCGACACACACATACACATGAAACTCACACACACATCCATCGACTTATTCTTACAGGCATACACAATGTTTTCCCGCCAACACAAACACACACAGAAACACACACTGCCACACTCACAACACAGCATTCACACTGGCACTTGGAACTGCCACAACATACTCACATACGTGGTCCCGACACACACATACACAAGAAACACACACAAACACCCATCGACTTTTTCTTAGAAGCATACACTGTGGGGTTCCCCCAAACACACACACACACAGAGACACACACACACTATCACACTCACAACACAGCACTCTCACTGGGTCTCCAGCAGAGCCATCAACACTTGGAACTGCCCTAACATATTCACAAATGTGGTCCCGACACACACATACAGAAGAAACACACACAAACACCCATGGAATTTTTCTTATAGGCGTACAGACTGGTTTCCTGCAAACACACACACAGACACGCACACACACTGTCACACTCACAACACACACTCACACTGGATATCCAGCAAACTCGTGAACACTTGGAACTGCCCTCACACACTCACAAATGTGGATCTGAAACACAATACGCAAGAACACACAAATACACCCATCGACTTTTTCATACAGGCATACACAATGGTTACCCGAAAACACACACACACACACACACACACTCTCACACTCACAACACAGCACTCACTCTGTACCTCGGCAGAGACATCAACACTTGGAACTGCCCTCACACACTCACAAATGTGGATCTGAAACACAATACGCAAGAACACACAAATACACCCATCGACTTTTTCATACAGGCATACACAATGGTTACCGGACAACACTCACACACACACACACACACTGTCACACTCGCAACACAGCACTCACACTGGGCCTCGGCAGAGCCATCAACACTTGGAACTGCCCTCACACACTCACAAACGTTTTCCCGACACACACATACACAAGAAACACACACAAACACCCATCGACTTTTTCTTACAGGCGTACACAGGGGGTTCTGAAACACACACAGACACACACACACTATCACACTCACAACACCGCACTCACACTGGGTCTCCAACACAGCCGTCAACACTTGGAACTGCTTTAACATAATCACAAACATGGTCCTGACACACACATATACAAATAACACACACAAACACCCATCGACTTTTTCTTGCAGGCATACACAATGGTTTCCTGCAAACACACACACACACACACACACACACACAAAAGTCACACTCACGACAGAGCACTCACATTGGATCTCCAGCAGAGCCATGAACACTTGGAATTACCTTAACATATTCACAAACGTGGTCCCGAAACACACATGCAGAAGAAACACACAAAAACACCCTACGACTTTTTCTTACAGACATACACAATGGTATCCAGCCAAACACACACACACACACACACATACACTATCATACGCACAACACAGCACTCACACTGGGTCCCCGGCATAGCCATCAACAGTTGGAACTGCCCTAACATACTCACAAACGTGGTCCCGACACACACATACACAAGAAACACACACAAACTCCCATTGACTTTTACTTACAGTCATGCACAATGGTTTCCGCAAACACACACACACACACTATCACACTCACAACACAGCATTCACACTGGCACTTGAATCTGCCCTAACATACAAACAAACGTGGTCCCGACACACACATACACAAGAAACACACACAAACACCCATCAACATTTTGTTACAGGCAGACAGAGTGGGGTTTCCCCAAACACACACACACACACACACACACACACACTGTCACACTAACAGCACAGTACGCACACTGGGCCTCGGCAGAGCCATCAACCCTTGGAACTGCCCTAACATACTCACAAACGTTTTCCCGACACACACATACACAAGAAACACACACAAACACCCATCGACTTTTTCTTACAGGCATACACAACGGTTTCCCGCGAACACACACACACAGAGTCACACTTACAACACAGCACTCACAATGGGTATCCAGCAGAACCATCAACACTTGGAACTGCCCTAAAATATTGACAAATGTGGTCGCGACACACACATACACATGAAACTCACACACACATCCATCGACTTATTCTTACAGGCATACACAATGTTTTCCCGCCAACACAAACACACACAGAAACACACACTGCCACACTCACAACACAGCATTCACACTGGCACTTGGAACTGCCACAACATACTCACATACGTGGTCCCGACACACACATACACAAGAAACACACACAAACACCCATCGACTTTTTCTTAGAAGCATACACTGTGGGGTTCCCCCAAACACACACACACACAGAGACACACACACACTATCACACTCACAACACAGCACTCTCACTGGGTCTCCAGCAGAGCCATCAACACTTGGAACTGCCCTAACATATTCACAAATGTGGTCCCGACACACACATACAGAAGAAACACACACAAACACCCATGGAATTTTTCTTATAGGCGTACAGACTGGTTTCCTGCAAACACACACACAGACACGCACACACACTGTCACACTCACAACACGCACTCACACTGGATATCCAGCAAACTCGTGAACACTTGGAACTGCCCTCACACACTCACAAATGTGGATCTGAAACACAATACGCAAGAACACACAAATACACCCATCGACTTTTTCATACAGGCATACACAATGGTTACCCGAAAACACACACACACACACACACACTCTCACACTCACAACACAGCACTCACTCTGTACCTCGGCAGAGACATCAACACTTGGAACTGCCCTCACACACTCACAAATGTGGATCTGAAACACAATACGCAAGAACACACAAATACACCCATCGACTTTTTCATACAGGCATACACAATGGTTACCGGACAACACTCACACACACACACACACACTGTCACACTCGCAACACAGCACTCACACTGGGCCTCGGCAGAGCCATCAACACTTGGAACTGCCCTAACATACTCACAAACGTTTTCCCGACACACACATACACAAGAAACACACACAAACACCCATGGAATTTTTCTTACAGGCGTACACAGGGGGTTCTGAAACACACACAGACACACACACTATCACACTCACAACACCGCACTCACACTGGGTCTCCAACACAGCCGTCAACACTTGGAACTGCTTTAACATAATCACAAACATGGTCCTGACACACACATATACAAATAACACACACAAACACCCATCGACTTTTTCTTGCAGGCATACACAATGGTTTCCTGCAAACACACACACACACACACACACACACAAAAGTCACACTCACGACAGAGCACTCACATTGGATCTCCAGCAGAGCCATGAACACTTGGAATTACCTTAACATATTCACAAACGTGGTCCCGAAACACACATGCAGAAGAAACACACAAAAACACCCTACGACTTTTTCTTACAGACATACACAATGGTATCCAGCCAAACACACACACACACACACACATACACTATCATACGCACAACACAGCACTCACACTGGGTCCCCGGCATAGCCATCAACAGTTGGAACTGCCCTAACATACTCACAAACGTGGTCCCGACACACACATACACAAGAAACACACACAAACTCCCATTGACTTTTACTTACAGTCATGCACAATGGTTTCCGCAAACACACACACACACACTATCACACTCACAACACAGCATTCACACTGGCACTTGAATCTGCCCTAACATACAAACAAACGTGGTCCCGACACACACATACACAAGAAACACACACAAACACCCATCAACATTTTGTTACAGGCAGACAGAGTGGGGTTTCCCCAAACACACACACACACACACACACACACACACACTGTCACACTAACAGCACAGTACGCACACTGGGCCTCGGCAGAGCCATCAACCCTTGGAACTGCCCTAACATACTCACAAACGTTTTCCCGACACACACATACACAAGAAACACACACAAACACCCATCGACTTTTTCTTACAGGCATACACAACGGTTTCCCGCGAACACACACACACAGAGTCACACTTACAACACAGCACTCACAATGGGTATCCAGCAGAACCATCAACACTTGGAACTGCCCTAAAATATTGACAAATGTGGTCGCGACACACACATACACATGAAACTCACACACACATCCATCGACTTATTCTTACAGGCATACACAATGTTTTCCCGCCAACACAAACACACACAGAAACACACACTGCCACACTCACAACACAGCATTCACACTGGCACTTGGAACTGCCACAACATACTCACATACGTGGTCCCGACACACACATACACAAGAAACACACACAAACACCCATCGACTTTTTCTTAGAAGCATACACTGTGGGGTTCCCCCAAACACACACACACACAGAGACACACACACACTATCACACTCACAACACAGCACTCTCACTGGGTCTCCAGCAGAGCCATCAACACTTGGAACTGCCCTAACATATTCACAAATGTGGTCCCGACACACACATACAGAAGAAACACACACAAACACCCATGGAATTTTTCTTATAGGCGTACAGACTGGTTTCCTGCAAACACACACACAGACACGCACACACACTGTCACACTCACAACACACACTCACACTGGATATCCAGCAAACTCGTGAACACTTGGAACTGCCCTCACACACTCACAAATGTGGATCTGAAACACAATACGCAAGAACACACAAATACACCCATCGACTTTTTCATACAGGCATACACAATGGTTACCCGAAAACACACACACACACACACACACTCTCACACTCACAACACAGCACTCACTCTGTACCTCGGCAGAGACATCAACACTTGGAACTGCCCTCACACACTCACAAATGTGGATCTGAAACACAATACGCAAGAACACACAAATACACCCATCGACTTTTTCATACAGGCATACACAATGGTTACCGGACAACACACACACACACACACACACACTGTCACACTCGCAACACAGCACTCACACTGGGCCTCGGCAGAGCCATCAACACTTGGAACTGCCCTCACACACTCACAAACGTTTTCCCGACACACACATACACAAGAAACACACACAAACACCCATCGACTTTTTCTTACAGGCGTACACAGGGGGTTCTGAAACACACACAGACACACACACACTATCACACTCACAACACCGCACTCACACTGGGTCTCCAACACAGCCGTCAACACTTGGAACTGCTTTAACATAATCACAAACATGGTCCTGACACACACATATACAAATAACACACACAAACACCCATCGACTTTTTCTTGCAGGCATACACAATGGTTTCCTGCAAACACACACACACACACACACACACAAAAGTCACACTCACGACAGAGCACTCACATTGGATCTCCAGCAGAGCCATGAACACTTGGAATTACCTTAACATATTCACAAACGTGGTCCCGAAACACACATGCAGAAGAAACACACAAAAACACCCTACGACTTTTTCTTACAGACATACACAATGGTATCCAGCAAAACACACACACACACACACACATACACTATCACACGCACAACACAGCACTCACACTGGGTCCCCGGCATAGCCATCAACAGTTGGAACTGCCCTAACATACTCACAAACGTGGTCCCGACACACACATACACAAGAAACACACACAAACACCCATTGACTTTTTCTTAGAAGCATACACTGTGGGGTTCCCCCAAACACACACACACACACAGAGACACACACACACTATCACACTCACAACACAGCACTCTCACTGGGTCTCCAGCAGAGCCATCAACATTTGGAACTGCCCTAACATATTCACAAATGTGGTCCCGACACACACATACAGAAGAAACACACACAAACACCCATGGAATTTTTCTTATAGGCATACAGACTGGTTTCCTGCAAACACACACACAGACACGCACACACACTGTCACACTCACAACACACACTCACACTGGATATCCAGCAAACTCGTGAACACTTGGAACTGCCCTCACACACTCACAAATGTGGATCTGAAACACAATACGCAAGAACACACAAATACACCCATCGACTTTTTCATACAGGCATACACAATGGTTACCCGAAAACACACACACACACACACACACACTCTCACACTCACAACACAGCACTCACTCTGTACCTCGGCAGAGACATCAACACTTGGAACTGCCCTCACACACTCACAAATGTGGATCTGAAACACAATACGCAAGAACACACAAATACACCCATCGACTTTTTCATACAGGCATACACAATGGTTACCCGAAAACACACACACACACACACACACACTCTCACACTCACAACACAGCACTCACTCTGTACCTCGGAGAGACATCAACACTTGGAACTGCACTCACACACTCACAAATGTGGATCTGAAACACAATACGCAAGAACACACAAATACACCCATCGACTTTTTCATACAGGCATACACAATGGTTACCGGAAAACACACACACACACACACACTGTCACACTCGCAACACAGCACTCACACTGTGCCTCGGCAGAGCCATCAACACTTGGAACTGCCCTAACATACTCACAAACGTTTTCCCGACACACACATACACAAGAAACACACACAAACACCCATCGACTTTTTCTTACAGGCGTACACAGGGGGTTCTGAAACACACACAGACACACACACACTATCACACTCACAACACCGCACTCACACTGGGTCTCCAACACAGCCGTCAACACTTGGAACCGCTTTAACATAATCACAAACATGGTCCTGACACACACATATACAAATAACACACACAAACACCCATCGACTTTTTCTTGCAGGCATACACAATGGTTTCCTGCAAACACACACACACACACACACACACAAAAGTCACACTCACGACAGAGCACTCACATTGGATCTCCAGCAGAGCCATGAACACTTGGAATTACCTTAACATATTCACAAACGTGGTCCCGAAACACACATGCAGAAGAAACACACAAAAACACCCTACGACTTTTTCTTACAGACATACACAATGGTATCCAGCAAAACACACACACACACACACACATACACTATCACACGCACAACACAGCACTCACACTGGGTCCCCGGCATAGCCATCAACAGTTGGAACTGCCCTAACATACTCACAAACGTGGTCCCGACACACACATACACAAGAAACACACACAAACACCCATTGACTTTTTCTTAGAAGCATACACTGTGGGGTTCCCCCAAACACACACACACACACAGAGACACACACACACTATCACACTCACAACACAGCACTCTCACTGGGTCTCCAGCAGAGCCATCAACATTTGGAACTGCCCTAACATATTCACAAATGTGGTCCCGACACACACATACAGAAGAAACACACACAAACACCCATGGAATTTTTCTTATAGGCATACAGACTGGTTTCCTGCAAACACACACACAGACACGCACACACACTGTCACACTCACAACACACACTCACACTGGATATCCAGCAAACTCGTGAACACTTGGAACTGCCCTCACACACTCACAAATGTGGATCTGAAACACAATACGCAAGAACACACAAATACACCCATCGACTTTTTCATACAGGCATACACAATGATTACCCGAAAACACACACACACACACACACACTCTCACACTCACAACACAGCACTCACTCTGTACCTCGGCAGAGACATCAACACTTGGAACTGCCCTCACACACTCACAAATGTGGATCTGAAACACAATACGCAAGAACACACAAATACACCCATCGACTTTTTCATACAGGCATACACAATGGTTACCCGAAAACACACACACACACACACACACACTCTCACACTCACAACACAGCACTCACTCTGTACCTCGGAGAGACATCAACACTTGGAACTGCACTCACACACTCACAAATGTGGATCTGAAACACAATACGCAAGAACACACAAATACACCCATCGACTTTTTCATACAGGCATACACAATGGTTACCGGAAAACACACACACACACACACACTGTCACACTCGCAACACAGCACTCACACTGTGCCTCGGCAGAGCCATCAACACTTGGAACTGCCCTAACATACTCACAAACGTTTTCCCGACACACACATACACAAGAAACACACACAAACACCCATGGAATTTTTCTTACAGGCGTACACAGGGGGTTCTGAAACACACACAGACACACACACACTATCACACTCACAACACCGCACTCACACTGGGTCTCCAACACAGCCGTCAACACTTGGAACCGCTTTAACATAATCACAAACATGGTCCTGACACACACATATACAAATAACACACACAAACACCCATCGACTTTTTCTTGCAGGCATACACAATGGTTTCCTGCAAACACACACACACACACACACACACAAAAGTCATACTCACGACAGAGCACTCACATTGGATCTCCAGCAGAGCCATGAACACGTGGAATTACCTTAACATATTCACAGAGGTGGTCCCGAAACACACATGCAGAAGAAACACACAAAAACACCCTACGACTTTTTCTTACAGACATACACAATGGTATCTAGCAAAACACACACACACACACACACATACACTATCACACGCACAACACAGCACTCACACTGGGTCCCCGGCATAGCCATCAACAGTTGGAGCTGCCCTAACATACTCACAAACGTGGTCCCGACACACACATACACAAGAAACACACACAAACTCCCATTGACTTTTACTTACAGTCATGCACAATGGTTTCCGCAAACACACACACACACACACTATCACACTCACAACACAGCATTCACACTGGCACTTGAATCTGCCCTAACATACAAACAAACATGGTCCCGACCCACACATACACAAGAAACACACACAAACACCCATCAACATTTAGTTACAGGCAGACAGAGTGGGGTTTCCCCGAACACACACACACACACACACACACACACACACTGTCACACTAACAGCACAGTACGCACACTGGGCCTCGGCAGAGCCATCAACATTTGGAACTGCCCTAACATACTCACAAACGTTTTCCCGACACACACATACACAAGAAACACACACAAACACCCATCGACTTTTTCTTACAGGCATACACAACGGTTTCCCGCGAACACACACACACAGAGTCACACTTACAACACAGCACTCACAATGGGTATCCAGCAGAACCATCAACACTTGGAACTGCCCTAAAATATTGACAAATGTGGTCGCGACACACACATACACATGAAATTCACACAAACATCCATCGACTTATTCTTACAGGCATACACAATGTTTTCCCGCCAACACAAACACACACAGAAACACACACTGCCACACTCACAACACAGCATTCACACTGGCACTTGGAACTGCCACAACATACTCACATACGTGGTCCCGACACACACATACACAAGAAACACACACAAACACCCATCGACTTTTTCTTAGAAGCATACACTGTGGGGTTCCCCCAAAACACACACACACACAGAGACACACACACACTATCACACTCACAACACAGCACTCTCACTGGGTCTCCAGCAGAGCCATCAACACTTGGAACTGCCCTAACATATTCACAAATGTGGTCCCGACACACACATACAGAAGAAACACACACAAACACCCATGGAATTTTTCTTATAGGCATACAGACTGGTTTCCTGCAAACACACACACAGACACGCACACACACTGTCACACTCACAACACACACTCACACTGGATATCCAGCAAACTCGTGAACACTTGGAACTGCCCTCACACACTCACAAATGTGGATCTGAAACACAATACGCAAGAACACACAAATACACCCATCGACTTTTTCATACAGGCATACACAATGGTTACCCGAAAACACACACACACACACACACACACTCTCACACTCACAACACAGCACTCACTCTGTACCTCGGCAGAGACATCAACACTTGGAACTGCCCTCACACACTCACAAATGTGGATCTGAAACACAATACGCAAGAACACACAAATACACCCATCGACTTTTTCATACAGGCATACACAATGGTTACCGGAAAACACACACACACACACACACACACACTGTCACACTCGCAACACAGCACTCACACTGGGCCTCGGCAGAGCCATCAACACTTGGAACTGCCCTAACATACTCACAAACGTTTTCCCGACACACACATACACAAGAAACACACACAAACACCCATGGAATTTTTCTTACAGGCGTACACAGGGGGTTCTGAAACACACACAGACACACACACACTATCACACTCACAACACCGCACTCACACTGGGTCTCCAACACAGCCGTCAACACTTGGAACTGCTTTAACATAATCACAAACATGGTCCTGACACACACATATACAAATAACACACACAAACACCCATCGACTTTTTCTTGCAGGCATACACAATGGTTTCCTGCAAACACACACACACACACACACACACACACAAAAGTCACACTCACGACAGAGCACTCACATTGGATCTCCAGCAGAGCCATGAACACTTGGAATTACCTTAACATATTCACAAACGTGGTCCCGAAACACACATGCAGAAGAAACACACAAAAACACCCTACGACTTTTTCTTACAGACATACACAATGGTATCCAGCAAAACACACACACACACACACACATACACTATCACACGCACAACACAGCACTCACACTGGGTCCCCGGCATAGCCATCAACAGTTGGAGCTGCCCTAACATACTCACAAACGTGGTCCCGACACACACATACACAAGAAACACACACAAACTCCCATTGACTTTTACTTACAGTCATGCAGAATGGTTTCCGCAAACACACACACACACACACTATCACA
This sequence comes from Ursus arctos, assembly GCF_023065955.2. Classification (NCBI taxonomy): domain Eukaryota; kingdom Metazoa; phylum Chordata; class Mammalia; order Carnivora; family Ursidae; genus Ursus; species Ursus arctos. The sequence goes on along the minus strand of NC_079874.1, from coordinate 11,594,625 downwards.
CTCACAACACAGCATTCACACTGGCACTTGAATCTGCCCTAACATACAAACAAACATGGTCCCGACCCACACATACACAAGAAACACACACAAACACCCATCAACATTTTGTTACAGGCAGACAGAGTGGGGTTTCCCCGAACACACACACACACACACACACACACACACTGTCACACTAACAGCACAGTACGCACACTGGGCCTCGGCAGAGCCATCAACCCTTGGAACTGCCCTAACATACTCACAAACGTTTTCCCGACACACACATACACAAGAAACACACACAAACACCCATCGACTTTTTCTTACAGGCATACACAACGGTTTCCCGCGAACACACACACACAGAGTCACACTTACAACACAGCACTCACAATGGGTATCCAGCAGAACCATCAACACTTGGAACTGCCCTAAAATATTGACAAATGTGGTCGCGACACACACATACACATGAAATTCACACAAACATCCATCGACTTATTCTTACAGGCATACACAATGTTTTCCCGCCAACACAAACACACACAGAAACACACACTGCCACACTCACAACACAGCATTCACACTGGCACTTGGAACTGCCACAACATACTCACATACGTGGTCCCGACACACACATACACAAGAAACACACACAAACACCCATCGACTTTTTCTTAGAAGCATACACTGTGGGGTTCCCCCAAAACACACACACACACAGAGACACACACACACTATCACACTCACAACACAGCACTCTCACTGGGTCTCCAGCAGAGCCATCAACACTTGGAACTGCCCTAACATATTCACAAATGTGGTCCCGACACACACATACAGAAGAAACACACACAAACACCCATGGAATTTTTCTTATAGGCATACAGACTGGTTTCCTGCAAACACACACACAGACACGCACACACACTGTCACACTCACAACACACACTCACACTGGATATCCAGCAAACTCGTGAACACTTGGAACTGCCCTCACACACTCACAAATGTGGATCTGAAACACAATACGCAAGAACACACAAATACACCCATCGACTTTTTCATACAGGCATACACAATGGTTACCCGAAAACACACACACACACACACACACACTCTCACACTCACAACACAGCACTCACTCTGTACCTCGGCAGAGACATCAACACTTGGAACTGCCCTCACACACTCACAAATGTGGATCTGAAACACAATACGCAAGAACACACAAATACACCCATCGACTTTTTCATACAGGCATACACAATGGTTACCGGAAAACACACACACACACACACACTGTCACACTCACAACACAGCACTCACACTGGGCCTCGGCAGAGCCATCAACACTTGGAACTGCCCTAACATACTCACAAACGTTTTCCCGACACACACATACACAAGAAACACACACAAACACCCATGGAATTTTTCTTACAGGCGTACACAGGGGGTTCTGAAACACACACAGACACACACACACTATCACACTCACAACACCGCACTCACACTGGGTCTCCAACACAGCCGTCAACACTTGGAACTGCTTTAACATAATCACAAACATGGTCCTGACACACACATATACAAATAACACACACAAACACCCATCGACTTTTTCTTGCAGGCATACACAATGGTTTCCTGCAAACACACACACACACACACACACACAAAAGTCACACTCACGACAGAGCACTCACCTTGGATCTCCAGCAGAGCCATGAACACTTGGAATTACCTTAACATATTCACAAACGTGGTCCCGAAACACACATGCAGAAGAAACACACAAAAACACCCTACGACTTTTTCTTACAGACATACACAATGGTATCCAGCCAAACACACACACACACACACACATACACTATCATACGCACAACACAGCACTCACACTGGGTCCCCGGCATAGCCATCAACAGTTGGAACTGCCCTAACATACTCACAAACGTGGTCCCGACACACACATACACAAGAAACACACACAAACTCCCATTGACTTTTACTTACAGTCATGCACAATGGTTTCCGCAAACACACACACACACACTATCACACTCACAACACAGCATTCACACTGGCACTTGAATCTGCCCTAACATACAAACAAACGTGGTCCCGACACACACATACACAAGAAACACACACAAACACCCATCAACATTTTGTTACAGGCAGACAGAGTGGGGTTTCCCCAAACACACACACACACACACACACTGTCACACTAACAGCACAGTATGCACACTGGGCCTCGGCAGAGCCATCAACACCAGAACTGCCCTAACATACTCACAAACGTTTTCCCGACACACACATACACAAGAAACACACACAAACACCCATCGACTTTTTCTTACAGGCATACACAACGGTTTCCCGCGAACACACACACACAGAGTCACACTTACAACACAGCACTCACAATGGGTATCCAGCAGAACCATCAACACTTGGAACTGCCCTAAAATATTGACAAATGTGGTCGCGACACACATACACATAAAACTCACACACACATCCATCGACTTATTCTTACAGGCATACACAATGTTTTCCCGCCAACACAAACACACACAGAAACACACACTGCCACACTCACAACACAGCATTCACACTGGCACTTGGAACTGCCACAACATACTCACATACGTGGTCCCGACACACACATACACAAGAAACACACACAAACACCCATCGACTTTTTCTTAGAAGCATACACTGTGGGGTTCCCCCAAACACACACACACACAGAGACACACACACACTATCACACTCACAACACAGCACTCTCACTGGGTCTCCAGCAGAGCCATCAACACTTGGAACTGCCCTAACATATTCACAAATGTGGTCCCGACACACACATACAGAAGAAACACACACAAACACCCATGGAATTTTTCTTATAGGCGTACAGACTGGTTTCCTGCAAACACACACACAGACACGCACACACACTGTCACACTCACAACACACACTCACACTGGATATCCAGCAAACTCGTGAACACTTGGAACTGCCCTCACACACTCACAAATGTGGATCTGAAACACAATACGCAAGAACACACAAATACACCCATCGACTTTTTCATACAGGCATGCACAAAGCTTACTCGAAAACACACACACACACACACACACTCTCACACTCACAACACAGCACTCACTCTGTACCTCGGCAGAGACATCAACACTTGGAACTGCCCTCACACACTCACAAATGTGGATCTGAAACACAATACGCAAGAACACACAAATACACCCATCGACTTTTTCATACACGCATACACCATGGTTACCGGACAACACTCACACACACACACACACACTGTCACACTCGCAACACAGCACTCACACTGGGCCTCGGCAGAGCCATCAACACTTGGAACTGCCCTCACACACTCACAAACGTTTTCCCGACACACACATACACAAGAAACACACACAAACACCCATCGACTTTTTCTTACAGGCGTACACAGGGGGTTCTGAAACACACACAGACACACACACACTATCACACTCACAACACCGCACTCACACTGGGTCTCCAACACAGCCGTCAACACTTGGAACTGCTTTAACATAATCACAAACATGGTCCTGACACACACATATACAAATAACACACACAAACACCCATCGACTTTTTCTTGCAGGCATACACAATGGTTTCCTGCAAACACACACACACACACACACACAAAAGTCACACTCACGACAGAGCACTCACCTTGGATCTCCAGCAGAGCCATGAACACTTGGAATTACCTTAACATATTCACAAACGTTGTCCCGAAACACACATGCAGAAGAAACACACAAAAACACCCTACGACTTTTTCTTACAGACATACACAATGGTATCCAGCCAAACACACACACACACACATATACACTATCATACGCACAACACAGCACTCACACTGGGTCCCCGGCATAGCCATCAACAGTTGGAACTGCCCTAACATACTCACAAACGTGGTCCCGACACACACATACACAAGAAACACACACAAACTCCCATTGACTTTTACTTACAGTCATGCACAATGGTTTCCGCAAACACACACACACACACTATCACACTCACAACACAGCATTCACACTGGCACTTGAATCTGCCCTAACATACAAACAAACGTGGTCCCGACACACACATACACAAGAAACACACACAAACACCCATCAACATTTTGTTACAGGCAGACAGAGTGGGGTTTCCCCAAACACACACACACACACACACACACTGTCACACTAACAGCACAGTACGCACACTGGGCCTCGGCAGAGCCATCAACACTTGGAACTGCCCTAACATACTCACAAACGTTTTCCCGACACACACATACACAAGAAACACACAGAAACACCCATCGACTTTTTCTTACAGGCATACACAACGGTTTCCCGCGAACACACACACACAGAGTCACACTTACAACACAGCACTCACAATGGGTATCCAGCAGAACCATCAACACTTGGAACTGCCCTAAAATATTGACAAATGTGGTCGTGACACACACATACACATGAAACTCACACACACATCCATCGACTTATTCTTACAGGCATACACAATGTTTTCCCGCCAACACAAACACACACAGAAACACACACTGCCACACTCACAACACAGCATTCACACTGGCACTTGGAACTGCCACAACATACTCACATACGTGGTCCCGACACACACATACACAAGAAACACACACAAACACCCATCGACTTTTTCTTAGAAGCATACACTGTGGGGTTCCCCCAAACACACACACACACAGAGACACACACACACTATCACACTCACAACACAGCACTCCCACTGGGTCTCCAGCAGAGCCATCAACACTTGGAACTGCCCTAACATATTCACAAATGTGGTCCCGACACACACATACAGAAGAAACACACACAAACACCCATGGAATTTTTCTTATAGGCGTACAGACTGGTTTCCTGCAAACACACACACAGACACGCACACACACTGTCACACTCACAACACACACTCACACTGGATATCCAGCAAACTCGTGAACACTTGGAACTGCCCTCACACACTCACAAATGTGGATCTGAAACACAATACGCAAGAACACACAAATACACCCATCGACTTTTTCATACAGGCATACACAATGGTTACCCGAAAACACACAAACACACACACACTCTCACACTCACAACACAGCACTCACTCTGTACCTCGGCAGAGACATCAACACTTGGAACTGCCCTCACACACTCACAAATGTGGATCTGAAACACAATACGCAAGAACACACAAATACACCCATCGACTTTTTCATACAGGCATACACAATGGTTACCGGACAACACTCACACACACACACACACACTGTCACACTCGCAACACAGCACTCACACTGGGCCTCGGCAGAGCCATCAACACTTGGAACTGCCCTCACACACTCACAAACGTTTTCCCGACACACACATACACAAGAAACACACACAAACACCCATCGACTTTTTCTTACAGGCGTACACAGGGGGTTCTGAAACACACACAGACACACACACACTATCACACTCACAACACCGCACTCACACTGGGTCTCCAACACAGCCGTCAACACTTGGAACTGCTTTAACATAATCACAAACATGGTCCTGACACACACATATACAAATAACACACACAAACACCCATCGACTTTTTCTTGCAGGCATACACAATGGTTTCCTGCAAACACACACACACACACACACACACACACACACACAAAAGTCACACTCACGACAGAGCACTCACCTTGGATCTCCAGCAGAGCCATGAACACTTGGAATTACCTTAACATATTCACAAACGTGGTCCCGAAACACACATGCAGAAGAAACACACAAAAACACCCTACGACTTTTTCTTACAGACATACACAATGGTATCCAGCCAAACACACACACACACACACACATACACTATCATACGCACAACACAGCACTCACACTGGGTCCCCGGCATAGCCATCAACAGTTGGAACTGCCCTAACATACTCACAAACGTGGTCCCGACACACACATACACAAGAAACACACACAAACTCCCTTTGACTTTTACTTACAGTCATGCACAATGGTTTCCGCAAACACACACACACACACTATCACACTCACAACACAGCATTCACACTGGCACTTGAATCTGCCCTAACATACAAACAAACGTGGTCCCGACACACACATACACAAGAAACACACACAAACACCCATCAACATTTTGTTACAGGCAGACAGAGTGGGGTTTCCCCAAACACACACACACACACACACACACACACACTGTCACACTAACAGCACAGTACGCACACTGGGCCTCGGCAGAGCCATCAACACCAGAACTGCCCTAACATACTCACAAACGTTTTCCCGACACACACATACACAAGAAACACACACAAACACCCATCGACTTTTTCTTACAGGCATACACAACGGTTTCCCGCGAACACACACACACAGAGTCACACTTACAACACAGCACTCACAATGGGTATCCAGCAGAACCATCAACACTTGGAACTGCCCTAAAATATTGACAAATGTGGTCGCGACACACATACACATGAAACTCACACACACATCCATCGACTTATTCTTACAGGCATACACAATGTTTTCCCGCCAACACAAACACACACAGAAACACACACTGCGACACTCACAACACAGCATTCACACTGGCACTTGGAACTGCCACAACATACTCACATACGTGGTCCCGACACACACATACACAAGAAACACACACAAACACCCATCGACTTTTTCTTAGAAGCATACACTGTGGCGTTCCCCCAAACACACACACACACAGAGACACACACACACTATCACACTCACAACACAGCACTCTCACTGGGTCTCCAGCAGAGCCATCAACACTTGGAACTGCCCTAACATATTCACAAATGTGGTCCCGACACACACATACAGAAGAAACACACACAAACACCCATGGAATTTTTCTTATAGGCGTACAGACTGGTTTCCTGCAAACACACACACAGACACGCACACACACTGTCACACTCACAACACACACTCACACTGGATATCCAGCAAACTCGTGAACACTTGGAACTGCCCTCACACACTCACAAATGTGGATCTGAAACACAATACGCAAGAACACACAAATACACCCATCGACTTTTTCATACAGGCATACACAATGGTTACCCGAAAACACACACACACACACACACACACACTCTCACACTCACAACACAGCACTCACTCTGTACCTCGGCAGAGACATCAACACTTGGAACTGCCCTCACACACTCACAAATGTGGATCTGAAACACAATACGCAAGAACACACAAATACACCCATCGACTTTTTCATACAGGCATACACAATGGTTACCGGACAACACTCACACACACACACACACACTGTCACACTCGCAACACAGCACTCACACTGGGCCTCGGCAGAGCCATCAACACTTGGAACTGCCCTCACACACTCACAAACGTTTTCCCGACACACACATACACAAGAAACACACACAAACACCCATGGAATTTTTCTTACAGGCGTACACAGGGGGTTCTGAAACACACACAGACACACACACACTATCACACTCACAACACCGCACTCACACTGGGTCTCCAACACAGCCGTCAACACTTGGAACTGCTTTAACATAATCACAAACATGGTCCTGACACACACATATACAAATAACACACACAAACACCCATCGACTTTTTCTTGCAGGCATACACAATGGTTTCCTGCAAACACACACACACACACACACACACACACAAAAGTCACACTCACGACAGAGCACTCACCTTGGATCTCCAGCAGAGCCATGAACACTTGGAATTACCTTAACATATTCACAAACGTGGTCCCGAAACACACATGCAGAAGAAACACACAAAAACACCCTACGACTTTTTCTTACAGACATACACAATGGTATCCAGCAAAACACACACACACACACACACATACACTATCATACGCACAACACAGCACTCACACTGGGTCCCCGGCATAGCCATCAACAGTTGGAACTGCCCTAACATACTCACAAACGTGGTCCCGACACACACATACACAAGAAACACACACAAACTCCCATTGACTTTTACTTACAGTCATGCACAATGGTTTCCGCAAACACACACACACACAGTATCACACTCACAACACAGCATTCACACTGGCACTTGAATTTGCCCTAACATACAAACAAACGTGGTCCCGACACACACATACACAAGAAACACACACAAACACCCATCAACATTTTGTTACAGGCAGACAGAGTGGGGTTTCCCCAAACACACACACACACACACACACACACACACACACACTGTCACACTAACAGCACAGTACGCACACTGGGCCTCGGCAGAGCCATCAACACTTGGAACTGCCCTAACATACTCACAAACGTTTTCCCGACACACACATACACAAGAAACACACACAAACACCCATCGACTTTTTCTTACAGGCATACACAACGGTTTCCCGCGAACACACACACACAGAGTCACACTTACAACACAGCACTCACAATGGGTATCCAGCAGAACCATCAACACTTGGAACTGCCCTAAAATATTGACAAATGTGGTCGCGACACACACATACACATGAAATTCACACAAACATCCATCGACTTATTCTTACAGGCATACACAATGTTTTCCCGCCAACACAAACACACACAGAAACACACACTGCCACACTCACAACACAGCATTCACACTGGCACTTGGAACTGCCACAACATACTCACATACGTGGTCCCGACACACACATACACAAGAAACACACACAAACACCCATCGACTTTTTCTTAGAAGCATACACTGTGGGGTTCCCCCAAAACACACACACACACAGAGACACACACACACTATCACACTCACAACACAGCACTCTCACTGGGTCTCCAGCAGAGCCATCAACACTTGGAACTGCCCTAACATATTCACAAATGTGGTCCCGACACACACATACAGAAGAAACACACACAAACACCCATGGAATTTTTCTTATAGGCGTACAGACTGGTTTCCTGCAAACACACACACAGACACGCACACACACTGTCACACTCACAACACACACTCACACTGGATATCCAGCAAACTCGTGAACACTTGGAACTGCCCTCACACACTCACAAATGTGGATCTGAAACACAATACGCAAGAACACACAAATACACCCATCGACTTTTTCATACAGGCATACACAATGGTTACCGGAAAACACACACACACACACACACTGTCACACTCACAACACAGCACTCACACTGGGCCTCGGCAGAGCCATCAACACTTGGAACTGCCCTAACATACTCACAAACGTTTTCCCGACACACACATACACAAGAAACACACACAAACACCCATGGAATTTTTCTTACAGGCGTACACAGGGGGTTCTGAAACACACACAGACACACACACACTATCACACTCACAACACCGCACTCACACTGGGTCTCCAACACAGCCGTCAACACTTGGAACTGCTTTAACATAATCACAAACATGGTCCTGACACACACATATACAAATAACACACACAAACACCCATCGACTTTTTCTTGCAGGCATACACAATGGTTTCCTGCAAACACACACACACACACACACACACACACAAAAGTCACACTCACGACAGAGCACTCACCTTGGATCTCCAGCAGAGCCATGAACACTTGGAATTACCTTAACATATTCACAAACGTGGTCCCGAAACACACATGCAGAAGAAACACACAAAAACACCCTACGACTTTTTCTTACAGACATACACAATGGTATCCAGCCAAACACACACACACACACACACATACACTATCATACGCACAACACAGCACTCACACTGGGTCCCCGGCATAGCCATCAACAGTTGGAACTGCCCTAACATACTCACAAACGTGGTCCCGACACACACATACACAAGAAACACACACAAACTCCCATTGACTTTTACTTACAGTCATGCACAATGGTTTCCGCAAACACACACACACACACTATCACACTCACAACACAGCATTCACACTGGCACTTGAATCTGCCCTAACATACAAACAAACGTGGTCCCGACACACACATACACAAGAAACACACACAAACACCCATCAACATTTTGTTACAGGCAGACAGAGTGGGGTTTCCCCAAACACACACACACACACACACACTGTCACACTAACAGCACAGTATGCACACTGGGCCTCGGCAGAGCCATCAACCCTTGGAACTGCCCTAACATACTCACAAACGTTTTCCCGACACACACATACACAAGAAACACACACAAACACCCATCGACTTTTTCTTACAGGCATACACAACGGTTTCCCGCGAACACACACACACAGAGTCACACTTACAACACAGCACTCACAATGGGTATCCAGCAGAACCATCAACACTTGGAACTGCCCTAAAATATTGACAAATGTGGTCGCGACACACATACACATAAAACTCACACACACATCCATCGACTTATTCTTACAGGCATACACAATGTTTTCCCGCCAACACAAACACACACAGAAACACACACTGCCACACTCACAACACAGCATTCACACTGGCACTTGGAACTGCCACAACATACTCACATACGTGGTCCCGACACACACATACACAAGAAACACACACAAACACCCATCGACTTTTTCTTAGAAGCATACACTGTGGGGTTCCCCCAAACACACACACACACAGAGACACACACACACTATCACACTCACAACACAGCACTCTCACTGGGTCTCCAGCAGAGCCATCAACACTTGGAACTGCCCTAACATATTCACAAATGTGGTCCCGACACACACATACAGAAGAAACACACACAAACACCCATGGAATTTTTCTTATAGGCGTACAGACTGGTTTCCTGCAAACACACACACAGACACGCACACACACTGTCACACTCACAACACACACTCACACTGGATATCCAGCAAACTCGTGAACACTTGGAACTGCCCTCACACACTCACAAATGTGGATCTGAAACACAATACGCAAGAACACACAAATACACCCATCGACTTTTTCATACAGGCATGCACAATGGTTACTCGAAAACACACACACACACACACACACTCTCACACTCACAACACAGCACTCACTCTGTACCTCGGCAGAGACATCAACACTTGGAACTGCCCTCACACACTCACAAATGTGGATCTGAAACACAATACGCAAGAACACACAAATACACCCATCGACTTTTTCATACACGCATACACCATGGTTACCGGACAACACTCACACACACACACACACACTGTCACACTCGCAACACAGCACTCACACTGGGCCTCGGCAGAGCCATCAACACTTGGAACTGCCCTCACACACTCACAAACGTTTTCCCGACACACACATACACAAGAAACACACACAAACACCCATCGACTTTTTCTTACAGGCGTACACAGGGGGTTCTGAAACACACACAGACACACACACACTATCACACTCACAACACCGCACTCACACTGGGTCTCCAACACAGCCGTCAACACTTGGAACTGCTTTAACATAATCACAAACATGGTCCTGACACACACATATACAAATAACACACACAAACACCCATCGACTTTTTCTTGCAGGCATACACAATGGTTTCCTGCAAACACACACACACACACACACACACAAAAGTCACACTCACGACAGAGCACTCACCTTGGATCTCCAGCAGAGCCATGAACACTTGGAATTACCTTAACATATTCACAAACGTGGTCCCGAAACACACATGCAGAAGAAACACACAAAAACACCCTACGACTTTTTCTTACAGACATACACAATGGTATCCAGCCAAACACACACACACACACACATATACACTATCATACGCACAACACAGCACTCACACTGGGTCCCCGGCATAGCCATCAACAGTTGGAACTGCCCTAACATACTCACAAACGTGGTCCCGACACACACATACACAAGAAACACACACAAACTCCCATTGACTTTTACTTACAGTCATGCACAATGGTTTCCGCAAACACACACACACACACTATCACACTCACAACACAGCATTCACACTGGCACTTGAATCTGCCCTAACATACAAACAAACGTGGTCCCGACACACACATACACAAGAAACACACACAAACACCCATCAACATTTTGTTACAGGCAGACAGAGTGGGGTTTCCCCAAACACACACACACACACACACACACACTGTCACACTAACAGCACAGTACGCACACTGGGCCTCGGCAGAGCCATCAACACTTGGAACTACCCTAACATACTCACAAACGTTTTCCCGACACACACATACACAAGAAACACACACAAACACCCATCGACTTTTTCTTACAGGCATACACAACGGTTTCCCGCGAACACACACACACAGAGTCACACTTACAACACAGCACTCACAATGGGTATCCAGCAGAACCATCAACACTTGGAACTGCCCTAAAATATTGACAAATGTGGTCGCGACACACACATACACATGAAACTCACACACACATCCATCGACTTATTCTTACAGGCATACACAATGTTTTCCCGCCAACACAAACACACACAGAAACACACACTGCCACACTCACAACACAGCATTCACACTGGCACTTGGAACTGCCACAACATACTCACATACGTGGTCCCGACACACACATACACAAGAAACACACACAAACACCCATCGACTTTTTCTTAGAAGCATACACTGTGGCGTTCCCCCAAACACACACACACACAGAGACACACACACACTATCACACTCACAACACAGCACTCCCACTGGGTCTCCAGCAGAGCCATCAACACTTGGAACTGCCCTAACATATTCACAAATGTGGTCCCGACACACACATACAGAAGAAACACACACAAACACCCATGGAATTTTTCTTATAGGCGTACAGACTGGTTTCCTGCAAACACACACACAGACACGCACACACACTGTCACACTCACAACACACACTCACACTGGATATCCAGCAAACTCGTGAACACTTGGAACTGCCCTCACACACTCACAAATGTGGATCTGAAACACAATACGCAAGAACACACAAATACACCCATCGACTTTTTCATACAGGCATACACAATGGTTACCCGAAAACACACACACACACACACACACTCTCACACTCACAACACAGCACTCACTCTGTACCTCGGCAGAGACATCAACACTTGGAACTGCCCTCACACACTCACAAATGTGGATCTGAAACACAATACGCAAGAACACACAAATACACCCATCGACTTTTTCATACAGGCATACACAATGGTTACCGGACAACACTCACACACACACACACACACTGTCACACTCGCAACACAGCACTCACACTGGGCCTCGGCAGAGCCATCAACACTTGGAACTGCGCTAACATACTGACAAACGTTTTCCCGACACACACATACACAAGAAACACACACAAACACCCATCGACTTTTTCTTACAGGCGTACACAGGGGGTTCTGAAACACACACAGACACACACACACTATCACACTCACAACACCGCACTCACACTGGGTCTCCAACACAGCCGTCAACACTTGGAACTGCTTTAACATAATCACAAACATGGTCCTGACACACACATATACAAATAACACACACAAACACCCATCGACTTTTTCTTGCAGGCATACACAATGGTTTCCTGCAAACACACACACACACACACACACACACACACACACAAAAGTCACACTCACGACAGAGCACTCACATTGGATCTCCAGCAGAGCCATGAACACTTGGAATTACCTTAACATATTCACAAACGTGGTCCCGAAACACACATGCAGAAGAAACACACAAAAACACCCTACGACTTTTTCTTACAGACATACACAATGGTATCCAGCCAAACACACACACACACACACACATACACTATCATACGCACAACACAGCACTCACACTGGGTCCCCGGCATAGCCATCAACAGTTGGAACTGCCCTAACATACTCACAAACGTGGTCCCGACACACACATACACAAGAAACACACACAAACTCCCATTGACTTTTACTTACAGTCATGCACAATGGTTTCCGCAAACACACACACACACACTATCACACTCACAACACAGCATTCACACTGGCACTTGAATCTGCCCTAACATACAAACAAACGTGGTCCCGACCCACACATACACAAGAAACACACACAAACACCCATCAACATTTTGTTACAGGCAGACAGAGTGGGGTTTCCCCAAACACACACACACACACACACACACACTGTCACACTAACAGCACAGTACGCACACTGGGCCTCGGCAGAGCCATCAACACCAGAACTGCCCTAACATACTCACAAACGTTTTCCCGACACACACATACACAAGAAACACACACAAACACCCATCGACTTTTTCTTACAGGCATACACAACGGTTTCCCGCGAACACACACACACAGAGTCACACTTACAACACAGCACTCACAATGGGTATCCAGCAGAACCATCAACACTTGGAACTGCCCTAAAATATTGACAAATGTGGTCGCGACACACATACACATGAAACTCACACACACATCCATCGACTTATTCTTACAGGCATACACAATGTTTTCCCGCCAACACAAACACACACAGAAACACACACTGCGACACTCACAACACAGCATTCACACTGGCACTTGGAACTGCCACAACATACTCACATACGTGGTCCCGACACACACATACACAAGAAACACACACAAACACCCATCGACTTTTTCTTAGAAGCATACACTGTGGCGTTCCCCCAAACACACACACACACAGAGACACACACACACTATCACACTCACAACACAGCACTCTCACTGGGTCTCCAGCAGAGCCATCAACACTTGGAACTGCCCTAACATATTCACAAATGTGGTCCCGACACACACATACAGAAGAAACACACACAAACACCCATGGAATTTTTCTTATAGGCGTACAGACTGGTTTCCTGCAAACACACACACAGACACGCACACACACTGTCACACTCACAACACACACTCACACTGGATATCCAGCAAACTCGTGAACACTTGGAACTGCCCTCACACACTCACAAATGTGGATCTGAAACACAATACGCAAGAACACACAAATACACCCATCGACTTTTTCATACAGGCATACACAATGGTTACCCGAAAACACACACAAACACACACACACACACACTCTCACACTCACAACACAGCACTCACTCTGTACCTCGGCAGAGACATCAACACTTGGAACTGCCCTCACACACTCACAAATGTGGATCTGAAACACAATACGCAAGAACACACAAATACACCCATCGACTTTTTCATACAGGCATACACAATGGTTACCGGACAACACTCACACACACACACACACACTGTCACACTCGCAACACAGCACTCACACTGGGCCTCGGCAGAGCCATCAACACTTGGAACTGCCCTCACACACTCACAAACGTTTTCCCGACACACACATACACAAGAAACACACACAAACACCCATGGAATTTTTCTTACAGGCGTACACAGGGGGTTCTGAAACACACACAGACACACACACACTATCACACTCACAACACCGCACTCACACTGGGTCTCCAACACAGCCGTCAACACTTGGAACTGCTTTAACATAATCACAAACATGGTCCTGACACACACATATACAAATAACACACACAAACACCCATCGACTTTTTCTTGCAGGCATACACAATGGTTTCCTGCAAACACACACACACACACACACACAAAAGTCACACTCACGACAGAGCACTCACCTTGGATCTCCAGCAGAGCCATGAACACTTGGAATTACCTTAACATATTCACAAACGTGGTCCCGAAACACACATGCAGAAGAAACACACAAAAACACCCTACGACTTTTTCTTACAGACATACACAATGGTATCCAGCAAAACACACACACACACACACACATACACTATCATACGCACAACACAGCACTCACACTGGGTCCCCGGCATAGCCATCAACAGTTGGAACTGCCCTAACATACTCACAAACGTGGTCCCGACACACACATACACAAGAAACACACACAAACTCCCATTGACTTTTACTTACAGTCATGCACAATGGTTTCCGCAAACACACACACACACACTATCACACTCACAACACAGCATTCACACTGGCACTTGAATTTGCCCTAACATACAAACAAACGTGGTCCCGACACACACATACACAAGAAACACACACAAACACCCATCAACATTTTGTTACAGGCAGACAGAGTGGGGTTTCCCCAAACACACACACACACACACACACACACACACACACACACTGTCACACTAACAGCACAGTACGCACACTGGGCCTCGGCAGAGCCATCAACACTTGGAACTGCCCTAACATACTCACAAACGTTTTCCCGACACACACATACACAAGAAACACACACAAACACCCATCGACTTTTTCTTACAGGCATACACAACGGTTTCCCGCGAACACACACACACAGAGTCACACTTACAACACAGCACTCACAATGGGTATCCAGCAGAACCATCAACACTTGGAACTGCCCTAAAATATTGACAAATGTGGTCGCGACACACACATACACATGAAACTCACACACACATCCATCGACTTATTCTTACAGGCATACACAATGTTTTCCCGCCAACACAAACACACACAGAAACACACACTGCCACACTCACAACACAGCATTCACACTGGCACTTGGAACTGCCACAACATACTCACATACGTGGTCCCGACACACACATACACAAGAAACACACACAAACACCCATCGACTTTTTCTTAGAAGCATACACTGTGGGGTTCCCCCAAACACACACACACACAGAGACACACACACACTATCACACTCACAACACAGCACTCTCACTGGGTCTCCAGCAGAGCCATCAACACTTGGAACTGCCCTAACATATTCACAAATGTGGTCCCGACACACACATACAGAAGAAACACACACAAACACCCATGGAATTTTTCTTATAGGCGTACAGACTGGTTTCCTGCAAACACACACACAGACACGCACACACACTGTCACACTCACAACACACACTCACACTGGATATCCAGCAAACTCGTGAACACTTGGAACTGCCCTCACACACTCACAAATGTGGATCTGAAACACAATACGCAAGAACACACAAATACACCCATCGACTTTTTCATACAGGCATACACAATGGTTACCCGAAAACACACACACACACACACACACACTCTCACACTCACAACACAGCACTCACTCTGTACCTCGGCAGAGACATCAACACTTGGAACTGCCCTCACACACTCACAAATGTGGATCTGAAACACAATACGCAAGAACACACAAATACACCCATCGACTTTTTCATACAGGCATACACAATGGTTACCGGACAACACTCACACACACACACACACACTGTCACACTCGCAACACAGCACTCACACTGGGCCTCGGCAGAGCCATCAACACTTGGAACTGCCCTCACACACTCACAAACGTTTTCCCGACACACACATACACAAGAAACACACACAAACACCCATGGAATTTTTCTTACAGGCGTACACAGGGGGTTCTGAAACACACACAGACACACACACACTATCACACTCACAACACCGCACTCACACTGGGTCTCCAACACAGCCGTCAACACTTGGAACTGCTTTAACATAATCACAAACATGGTCCTGACACACACATATACAAATAACACACACAAACACCCATCGACTTTTTCTTGCAGGCATACACAATGGTTTCCTGCAAACACACACACACACACACACACACACACACAAAAGTCACACTCACGACAGAGCACTCACATTGGATCTCCAGCAGAGCCATGAACACTTGGAATTACCTTAACATATTCACAAACGTGGTCCTGAAACACACATGCAGAAGAAACACACAAAAACACCCTACGACTTTTTCTTACAGACATACACAATGGTATCCAGCCAAACACACACACACACACACACATACACTATCATACGCACAACACAGCACTCACACTGGGTCCCCGGCATAGCCATCAACAGTTGGAACTGCCCTAACATACTCACAAACGTGGTCCCGACACACACATACACAAGAAACACACACAAACTCCCATTGACTTTTACTTACAGTCATGCACAATGGTTTCCGCAAACACACACACACACACTATCACACTCACAACACAGCATTCACACTGGCACTTGAATCTGCCCTAACATACAAACAAACGTGGTCCCGACACACACATACACAAGAAACACACACAAACACCCATCAACATTTTGTTACAGGCAGACAGAGTGGGGTTTCCCCAAACACACACACACACACACACACACACACTGTCACACTAACAGCACAGTACGCACACTGGGCCTCGGCAGAGCCATCAACACCAGAACTGCCCTAACATACTCACAAACGTTTTCCCGACACACACATACACAAGAAACACACACAAACACCCATCGACTTTTTCTTACAGGCATACACAACGGTTTCCCGCGAACACACACACACAGAGTCACACTTACAACACAGCACTCACAATGGGTATCCAGCAGAACCATCAACACTTGGAACTGCCCTAAAATATTGACAAATGTGGTCGCGACACACATACACATGAAACTCACACACACATCCATCGACTTATTCTTACAGGCATACACAATGTTTTCCCGCCAACACAAACACACACAGAAACACACACTGCGACACTCACAGCACAGCATTCACACTGGCACTTGGAACTGCCACAACATACTCACATACGTGGTCCCGACACACACATACACAAGAAACACACACAAACACCCATCGACTTTTTCTTAGAAGCATACACTGTGGCGTTCCCCCAAACACACACACACACAGAGACACACACACACTATCACACTCACAACACAGCACTCTCACTGGGTCTCCAGCAGAGCCATCAACACTTGGAACTGCCCTAACATATTCACAAATGTGGTCCCGACACACACATACAGAAGAAACACACACAAACACCCATGGAATTTTTCTTATAGGCGTACAGACTGGTTTCCTGCAAACACACACACAGACACGCACACACACTGTCACACTCACAACACACACTCACACTGGATATCCAGCAAACTCGTGAACACTTGGAACTGCCCTCACACACTCACAAATGTGGATCTGAAACACAATACGCAAGAACACACAAATACACCCATCGACTTTTTCATACAGGCATACACAATGGTTACCCGAAAACACACACACACACACACACACACTCTCACACTCACAACACAGCACTCACTCTGTACCTCGGCAGAGACATCAACACTTGGAACTGCCCTCACACACTCACAAATGTGGATCTGAAACACAATACGCAAGAACACACAAATACACCCATCGACTTTTTCATACAGGCATACACAATGGTTACCGGACAACACTCACACACACACACACACACTGTCACACTCGCAACACAGCACTCACACTGGGCCTCGGCAGAGCCATCAACACTTGGAACTGCCCTCACACACTCACAAACGTTTTCCCGACACACACATACACAAGAAACACACACAAACACCCATGGAATTTTTCTTACAGGCGTACACAGGGGGTTCTGAAACACACACAGACACACACACACTATCACACTCACAACACCGCACTCACACTGGGTCTCCAACACAGCCGTCAACACTTGGAACTGCTTTAACATAATCACAAACATGGTCCTGACACACACATATACAAATAACACACACAAACACCCATCGACTTTTTCTTGCAGGCATACACAATGGTTTCCTGCAAACACACACACACACACACACACACACACACAAAAGTCACACTCACGACAGAGCACTCACATTGGATCTCCAGCAGAGCCATGAACACTTGGAATTACCTTAACATATTCACAAACGTGGTCCTGAAACACACATGCAGAAGAAACACACAAAAACACCCTACGACTTTTTCTTACAGACATACACAATGGTATCCAGCCAAACACACACACACACACACACATACACTATCATACGCACAACACAGCACTCACACTGGGTCCCCGGCATAGCCATCAACAGTTGGAACTGCCCTAACATACTCACAAACGTGGTCCCGACACACACATACACAAGAAACACACACAAACTCCCATTGACTTTTACTTACAGTCATGCACAATGGTTTCCGCAAACACACACACACACACTATCACACTCACAACACAGCATTCACACTGGCACTTGAATCTGCCCTAACATACAAACAAACGTGGTCCCGACACACACATACACAAGAAACACACACAAACACCCATCAACATTTTGTTACAGGCAGACAGAGTGGGGTTTCCCCAAACACACACACACACACACACACACACACACTGTCACACTAACAGCACAGTACGCACACTGGGCCTCGGCAGAGCCATCAACACCAGAACTGCCCTAACATACTCACAAACGTTTTCCCGACACACACATACACAAGAAACACACACAAACACCCATCGACTTTTTCTTACAGGCATACACAACGGTTTCCCGCGAACACACACACACAGAGTCACACTTACAACACAGCACTCACAATGGGTATCCAGCAGAACCATCAACACTTGGAACTGCCCTAAAATATTGACAAATGTGGTCGCGACACACATACACATGAAACTCACACACACATCCATCGACTTATTCTTACAGGCATACACAATGTTTTCCCGCCAACACAAACACACACAGAAACACACACTGCGACACTCACAGCACAGCATTCACACTGGCACTTGGAACTGCCACAACATACTCACATACGTGGTCCCGACACACACATACACAAGAAACACACACAAACACCCATCGACTTTTTCTTAGAAGCATACACTGTGGCGTTCCCCCAAACACACACACACACAGAGACACACACACACTATCACACTCACAACACAGCACTCTCACTGGGTCTCCAGCAGAGCCATCAACACTTGGAACTGCCCTAACATATTCACAAATGTGGTCCCGACACACACATACAGAAGAAACACACACAAACACCCATGGAATTTTTCTTATAGGCGTACAGACTGGTTTCCTGCAAACACACACACAGACACGCACACACACTGTCACACTCACAACACACACTCACACTGGATATCCAGCAAACTCGTGAACACTTGGAACTGCCCTCACACACTCACAAATGTGGATCTGAAACACAATACGCAAGAACACACAAATACACCCATCGACTTTTTCATACAGGCATACACAATGGTTACCCGAAAACACACACACACACACACACACTCTCACACTCACAACACAGCACTCACTCTGTACCTCGGCAGAGACATCAACACTTGGAACTGCCCTCACACACTCACAAATGTGGATCTGAAACACAATACGCAAGAACACACAAATACACCCATCGACTTTTTCATACAGGCATACACAATGGTTACCGGACAACACTCACACACACACACACACACTGTCACACTCGCAACACAGCACTCACACTGGGCCTCGGCAGAGCCATCAACACTTGGAACTGCCCTCACACACTCACAAACGTTTTCCCGACACACACATACACAAGAAACACACACAAACACCCATGGAATTTTTCTTACAGGCGTACACAGGGGGTTCTGAAACACACACAGACACACACACACTATCACACTCACAACACCGCACTCACACTGGGTCTCCAACACAGCCGTCAACACTTGGAACTGCTTTAACATAATCACAAACATGGTCCTGACACACACATATACAAATAACACACACAAACACCCATCGACTTTTTCTTGCAGGCATACACAATGGTTTCCTGCAAACACACACACACACACACACAAAAGTCACACTCACGACAGAGCACTCACCTTGGATCTCCAGCAGAGCCATGAACACTTGGAATTACCTTAACATATTCACAAACGTGGTCCCGAAACACACATGCAGAAGAAACACACAAAAACACCCTACGACTTTTTCTTACAGACATACACAATGGTATCCAGCAAAACACACACACACACACACACATACACTATCATACGCACAACACAGCACTCACACTGGGTCCCCGGCATAGCCATCAACAGTTGGAACTGCCCTAACATACTCACAAACGTGGTCCCGACACACACATACACAAGAAACACACACAAACTCCCATTGACTTTTACTTACAGTCATGCACAATGGTTTCCGCAAACACACACACACACACTATCACACTCACAACACAGCATTCACACTGGCACTTGAATATGCCCTAACATACAAACAAACGTGGTCCCGACACACACATACACAAGAAACACACACAAACACCCATCAACATTTTGTTACAGGCAGACAGAGTGGGGTTTCCCCAAACACACACACACACACACACACACACACTGTCACACTAACAGCACAGTACGCACACTGGGCCTCGGCAGAGCCATCAACACTTGGAACTGCCCTAACATACTCACAAACGTTTTCCCGACACACACATACACAAGAAACACACACAAACACCCATCGACTTTTTCTTACAGGCATACACAACGGTTTCCCGCGAACACACACACACAGAGTCACACTTACAACACAGCACTCACAATGGGTATCCAGCAGAACCATCAACACTTGGAACTGCCCTAAAATATTGACAAATGTGGTCGCGACACACACATACACATGAAACTCACACACACATCCATCGACTTATTCTTACAGGCATACACAATGTTTTCCCGCCAACACAAACACACACAGAAACACACACTGCCACACTCACAACACAGCATTCACACTGGCACTTGGAACTGCCACAACATACTCACATACGTGGTCCCGACACACACATACACAAGAAACACACACAAACACCCATCGACTTTTTCTTAGAAGCATACACTGTGGGGTTCCCCCAAACACACACACACACAGAGACACACACACACTATCACACTCACAACACAGCACTCTCACTGGGTCTCCAGCAGAGCCATCAACACTTGGAACTGCCCTAACATATTCACAAATGTGGTCCCGACACACACATACAGAAGAAACACACACAAACACCCATGGAATTTTTCTTATAGGCGTACAGACTGGTTTCCTGCAAACACACACACAGACACGCACACACACTGTCACACTCACAACACACACTCACACTGGATATCCAGCAAACTCGTGAACACTTGGAACTGCCCTCACACACTCACAAATGTGGATCTGAAACACAATACGCAAGAACACACAAATACACCCATCGACTTTTTCATACAGGCATACACAATGGTTACCCGAAAACACACACACACACACACACACTCTCACACTCACAACACAGCACTCACTCTGTACCTCGGCAGAGACATCAACACTTGGAACTGCCCTCACACACTCACAAATGTGGATCTGAAACACAATACGCAAGAACACACAAATACACCCATCGACTTTTTCATACAGGCATACACAATGGTTACCGGACAACACTCACACACACACACACACACACTGTCACACTCGCAACACAGCACTCACACTGGGCCTCGGCAGAGCCATCAACACTTGGAACTGCCCTAACATACTCACAAACGTTTTCCCGACACACACATACACAAGAAACACACACAAACACCCATGGAATTTTTCTTACAGGCGTACACAGGGGGTTCTGAAACACACACAGACACACACACACTATCACACTCACAACACCGCACTCACACTGGGTCTCCAACACAGCCGTCAACACTTGGAACTGCTTTAACATAATCACAAACATGGTCCTGACACACACATATACAAATAACACACACAAACACCCATCGACTTTTTCTTGCAGGCATACACAATGGTTTCCTGCAAACACACACACACACACACACACAAAAGTCACACTCACGACAGAGCACTCACATTGGATCTCCAGCAGAGCCATGAACACTTGGAATTACCTTAACATATTCACAAACGTGGTCCCGAAACACACATGCAGAAGAAACACACAAAAACACCCTACGACTTTTTCTTACAGACATACACAATGGTATCCAGCCAAACACACACACACACACACATACACTATCATACGCACAACACAGCACTCACACTGGGTCCCCAGCATAGCCATCAACAGTTGGAACTGCCCTAACATACTCACAAACGTGGTCCCGACACACACATACACAAGAAACACACACAAACTCCCATTGACTTTTACTTACAGTCATGCACAATGGTTTCCGCAAACACACACACACACACTATCACACTCACAACACAGCATTCACACTGGCACTTGAATCTGCCCTAACATACAAACAAACGTGGTCCCGACACACACATACACAAGAAACACACACAAACACCCATCAACATTTTGTTACAGGCAGACAGAGTGGGGTTTCCCCAAACACACACACACACACACACACACACACACTGTCACACTAACAGCACAGTACGCACACTGGGCCTCGGCAGAGCCATCAACACCAGAACTGCCCTAACATACTCACAAACGTTTTCCCGACACACACATACACAAGAAACACACACAAACACCCATCGACTTTTTCTTACAGGCATACACAACGGTTTCCCGCGAACACACACACACAGAGTCACACTTACAACACAGCACTCACAATGGGTATCCAGCAGAACCATCAACACTTGGAACTGCCCTAAAATATTGACAAATGTGGTCGCGACACACATACACATGAAACTCACACACACATCCATCGACTTATTCTTACAGGCATACACAATGTTTTCCCGCCAACACAAACACACACAGAAACACACACTGCGACACTCACAACACAGCATTCACACTGGCACTTGGAACTGCCACAACATACTCACATACGTGGTCCCGACACACACATACACAAGAAACACACACAAACACCCATCGACTTTTTCTTAGAAGCATACACTGTGGCGTTCCCCCAAACACACACACACACAGAGACACACACACACTATCACACTCACAACACAGCACTCTCACTGGGTCTCCAGCAGAGCCATCAACACTTGGAACTGCCCTAACATATTCACAAATGTGGTCCCGACACACACATACAGAAGAAACACACACAAACACCCATGGAATTTTTCTTATAGGCATACAGACTGGTTTCCTGCAAACACACACACAGACACGCACACACACTGTCACACTCACAACACACACTCACACTGGATATCCAGCAAACTCGTGAACACTTGGAACTGCCCTCACACACTCAGAAATGTGGATCTGAAACACAATACGCAAGAACACACAAATACACCCATCGACTTTTTCATACAGGCATACACAATGGTTACCCGAAAACACACACACACACACACACACACACTCTCACACTCACAACACAGCACTCACTCTGTACCTCGGCAGAGACATCAACACTTGGAACTGCCCTCACACACTCACAAATGTGGATCTGAAACACAATACGCAAGAACACACAAATACACCCATCGACTTTTTCATACAGGCATACACAATGGTTACCGGACAACACTCACACACACACACACACACTGTCACACTCGCAACACAGCACTCACACTGGGCCTCGGCAGAGCCATCAACACTTGGAACTGCCCTCACACACTCACAAACGTTTTCCCGACACACACATACACAAGAAACACACACAAACACCCATCGACTTTTTCTTACAGGCGTACACAGGGGGTTCTGAAACACACACAGACACACACACACTATCACACTCACAACACCGCACTCACACTGGGTCTCCAACACAGCCGTCAACACTTGGAACTGCTTTAACATAATCACAAACATGGTCCTGACACACACATATACAAATAACACACACAAACACCCATCGACTTTTTCTTGCAGGCATACACAATGGTTTCCTGCAAACACACACACACACACACACACACAAAAGTCACACTCACGACAGAGCACTCACCTTGGATCTCCAGCAGAGCCATGAACACTTGGAATTACCTTAACATATTCACAAACGTGGTCCCGAAACACACATGCAGAAGAAACACACAAAAACACCCTACGACTTTTTCTTACAGACATACACAATGGTATCCAGCAAAACACACACACACACACACACATACACTATCATACGCACAACACAGCACTCACACTGGGTCCCCGGCATAGCCATCAACAGTTGGAACTGCCCTAACATACTCACAAACGTGGTCCCGACACACACATACACAAGAAACACACACAAACTCCCATTGACTTTTACTTACAGTCATGCACAATGGTTTCCGCAAACACACACACACACACTATCACACTCACAACACAGCATTCACACTGGCACTTGAATTTGCCCTAACATACAAACAAACGTGGTCCCGACACACACATACACAAGAAACACACACAAACACCCATCAACATTTTGTTACAGGCAGACAGAGTGGGGTTTCCCCAAACACACACACACACACACACACACACACACACACTGTCACACTAACAGCACAGTACGCACACTGGGCCTCGGCAGAGCCATCAACACTTGGAACTGCCCTAACATACTCACAAACGTTTTCCCGACACACACATACACAAGAAACACACACAAACACCCATCGACTTTTTCTTACAGGCATACACAACGGTTTCCCGCGAACACACACACACAGAGTCACACTTACAACACAGCACTCACAATGGGTATCCAGCAGAACCATCAACACTTGGAACTGCCCTAAAATATTGACAAATGTGGTCGCGACACACACATACACATGAAACTCACACACACATCCATCGACTTATTCTTACAGGCATACACAATGTTTTCCCGCCAACACAAACACACACAGAAACACACACTGCCACACTCACAACACAGCATTCACACTGGCACTTGGAACTGCCACAACATACTCACATACGTGGTCCCGACACACACATACACAAGAAACACACACAAACACCCATCGACTTTTTCTTAGAAGCATACACTGTGGGGTTCCCCCAAAACACACACACACACAGAGACACACACACACTATCACACTCACAACACAGCACTCTCACTGGGTCTCCAGCAGAGCCATCAACACTTGGAACTGCCCTAACATATTCACAAATGTGGTCCCGACACACACATACAGAAGAAACACACACAAACACCCATGGAATTTTTCTTATAGGCATACAGACTGGTTTCCTGCAAACACACACACAGACACGCACACACACTGTCACACTCACAACACACACTCACACTGGATATCCAGCAAACTCGTGAACACTTGGAACTGCCCTCACACACTCACAAATGTGGATCTGAAACACAATACGCAAGAACACACAAATACACCCATCGACTTTTTCATACAGGCATACACAATGGTTACCGGAAAACACACACACACACACACACTGTCACACTCACAACACAGCACTCACACTGGGCCTCGGCAGAGCCATCAACACTTGGAACTGCCCTAACATACTCACAAACGTTTTCCCGACACACACATACACAAGAAACACACACAAACACCCATGGAATTTTTCTTACAGGCGTACACAGGGGGTTCTGAAACACACACAGACACACACACACTATCACACTCACAACACCGCACTCACACTGGGTCTCCAACACAGCCGTCAACACTTGGAACTGCTTTAACATAATCACAAACATGGTCCTGACACACACATATACAAATAACACACACAAACACCCATCGACTTTTTCTTGCAGGCATACACAATGGTTTCCTGCAAACACACACACACACACACACACACACACAAAAGTCACACTCACGACAGAGCACTCACCTTGGATCTCCAGCAGAGCCATGAACACTTGGAATTACCTTAACATATTCACAAACGTGGTCCCGAAACACACATGCAGAAGAAACACACAAAAACACCCTACGACTTTTTCTTACAGACATACACAATGGTATCCAGCCAAACACACACACACACACACACATACACTATCATACGCACAACACAGCACTCACACTGGGTCCCCGGCATAGCCATCAACAGTTGGAAGTGCCCTAACATACTCACAAACGTGGTCCCGACACACACATACACAAGAAACACACACAAACTCCCATTGACTTTTACTTACAGTCATGCACAATGGTTTCCGCAAACACACACACACACACTATCACACTCACAACACAGCATTCACACTGGCACTTGAATCTGCCCTAACATACAAACAAACGTGGTCCCGACACACACATACACAAGAAACACACACAAACACCCATCAACATTTTGTTACAGGCAGACAGAGTGGGGTTTCCCCAAACACACACACACACACACACACTGTCACACTAACAGCACAGTATGCACACTGGGCCTCGGCAGAGCCATCAACACCAGAACTGCCCTAACATACTCACAAACGTTTTCCCGACACACACATACACAAGAAACACACACAAACACCCATCGACTTTTTCTTACAGGCATACACAACGGTTTCCCGCGAACACACACACACAGAGTCACACTTACAACACAGCACTCACAATGGGTATCCAGCAGAACCATCAACACTTGGAACTGCCCTAAAATATTGACAAATGTGGTCGCGACACACATACACATAAAACTCACACACACATCCATCGACTTATTCTTACAGGCATACACAATGTTTTCCCGCCAACACAAACACACACAGAAACACACACTGCCACACTCACAACACAGCATTCACACTGGCACTTGGAACTGCCACAACATACTCACATACGTGGTCCCGACACACACATACACAAGAAACACACACAAACACCCATCGACTTTTTCTTAGAAGCATACACTGTGGGGTTCCCCCAAACACACACACACACAGAGACACACACACACTATCACACTCACAACACAGCACTCTCACTGGGTCTCCAGCAGAGCCATCAACACTTGGAACTGCCCTAACATATTCACAAATGTGGTCCCGACACACACATACAGAAGAAACACACACAAACACCCATGGAATTTTTCTTATAGGCGTACAGACTGGTTTCCTGCAAACACACACACAGACACGCACACACACTGTCACACTCACAACACACACTCACACTGGATATCCAGCAAACTCGTGAACACTTGGAACTGCCCTCACACACTCACAAATGTGGATCTGAAACACAATACGCAAGAACACACAAATACACCCATCGACTTTTTCATACAGGCATGCACAATGGTTACTCGAAAACACACACACACACACACACACTCTCACACTCACAACACAGCACTCACTCTGTACCTCGGCAGAGACATCAACACTTGGAACTGCCCTCACACACTCACAAATGTGGATCTGAAACACAATACGCAAGAACACACAAATACACCCATCGACTTTTTCATACACGCATACACCATGGTTACCGGACAACACTCACACACACACACACACTGTCACACTCGCAACACAGCACTCACACTGGGCCTCGGCAGAGCCATCAACACTTGGAACTGCCCTCACACACTCACAAACGTTTTCCCGACACACACATACACAAGAAACACACACAAACACCCATCGACTTTTTCTTACAGGCGTACACAGGGGGTTCTGAAACACACACAGACACACACACACTATCACACTCACAACACCGCACTCACACTGGGTCTCCAACACAGCCGTCAACACTTGGAACTGCTTTAACATAATCACAAACATGGTCCTGACACACACATATACAAATAACACACACAAACACCCATCGACTTTTTCTTGCAGGCATACACAATGGTTTCCTGCAAACACACACACACACACACACACACACACACAAAAGTCACACTCACGACAGAGCACTCACCTTGGATCTCCAGCAGAGCCATGAACACTTGGAATTACCTTAACATATTCACAAACGTGGTCCCGAAACAGACATGCAGAAGAAACACACAAAAACACCCTACGACTTTTTCTTACAGACATACACAATGGTATCCAGCCAAACACACACACACACACACATATACACTATCATACGCACAACACAGCACTCACACTGGGTCCCCGGCATAGCCATCAACAGTTGGAACTGCCCTAACATACTCACAAACGTGGTCCCGACACACACATACACAAGAAACACACACAAACTCCCATTGACTTTTACTTACAGTCATGCACAATGGTTTCCGCAAACACACACACACACACTATCACACTCACAACACAGCATTCACACTGGCACTTGAATCTGCCCTAACATACAAACAAACGTGGTCCCGACACACACATACACAAGAAACACACACAAACACCCATCAACATTTTGTTACAGGCAGACAGAGTGGGGTTTCCCCAAACACACACACACACACACACACACACTGTCACACTAACAGCACAGTACGCACACTGGGCCTCGGCAGAGCCATCAACACTTGGAACTACCCTAACATACTCACAAACGTTTTCCCGACACACACATACACAAGAAACACACACAAACACCCATCGACTTTTTCTTACAGGCATACACAACGGTTTCCCGCGAACACACACACACAGAGTCACACTTACAACACAGCACTCACAATGGGTATCCAGCAGAACCATCAACACTTGGAACTGCCCTAAAATATTGACAAATGTGGTCGCGACACACACATACACATGAAACTCACACACACATCCATCGACTTATTCTTACAGGCATACACAATGTTTTCCCGCCAACACAAACACACACAGAAACACACACTGCCACACTCACAACACAGCATTCACACTGGCACTTGGAACTGCCACAACATACTCACATACGTGGTCCCGACACACACATACACAAGAAACACACACAAACACCCATCGACTTTTTCTTAGAAGCATACACTGTGGGGTTCCCCCAAACACACACACACACAGAGACACACACACACTATCACACTCACAACACAGCACTCCCACTGGGTCTCCAGCAGAGCCATCAACACTTGGAACTGCCCTAACATATTCACAAATGTGGTCCCGACACACACATACAGAAGAAACACACACAAACACCCATGGAATTTTTCTTATAGGCGTACAGACTGGTTTCCTGCAAACACACACACAGACACGCACACACACTGTCACACTCACAACACACACTCACACTGGATATCCAGCAAACTCGTGAACACTTGGAACTGCCCTCACACACTCACAAATGTGGATCTGAAACACAATACGCAAGAACACACAAATACACCCATCGACTTTTTCATACAGGCATACACAATGGTTACCCGAAAACACACACACACACACACACACTCTCACACTCACAACACAGCACTCACTCTGTACCTCGGCAGAGACATCAACACTTGGAACTGCCCTCACACACTCACAAATGTGGATCTGAAACACAATACGCAAGAACACACAAATACACCCATCGACTTTTTCATACAGGCATACACAATGGTTACCGGACAACACTCACACACACACACACACACTGTCACACTCGCAACACAGCACTCACACTGGGCCTCGGCAGAGCCATCAACACTTGGAACTGCGCTAACATACTGACAAACGTTTTCCCGACACACACATACACAAGAAACACACACAAACACCCATCGACTTTTTCTTACAGGCGTACACAGGGGGTTCTGAAACACACACAGACACACACACACTATCACACTCACAACACCGCACTCACACTGGGTCTCCAACACAGCCGTCAACACTTGGAACTGCTTTAACATAATCACAAACATGGTCCTGACACACACATATACAAATAACACACACAAACACCCATCGACTTTTTCTTGCAGGCATACACAATGGTTTCCTGCAAACACACACACACACACACACACACACACACACAAAAGTCACACTCACGACAGAGCACTCACATTGGATCTCCAGCAGAGCCATGAACACTTGGAATTACCTTAACATATTCACAAACGTGGTCCCGAAACACACATGCAGAAGAAACACACAAAAACACCCTACGACTTTTTCTTACAGACATACACAATGGTATCCAGCCAAACACACACACACACACACACATACACTATCATACGCACAACACAGCACTCACACTGGGTCCCCGGCATAGCCATCAACAGTTGGAACTGCCCTAACATACTCACAAACGTGGTCCCGACACACACATACACAAGAAACACACACAAACTCCCATTGACTTTTACTTACAGTCATGCACAATGGTTTCCGCAAACACACACACACACACTATCACACTCACAACACAGCATTCACACTGGCACTTGAATCTGCCCTAACATACAAACAAACGTGGTCCCGACCCACACATACACAAGAAACACACACAAACACCCATCAACATTTTGTTACAGGCAGACAGAGTGGGGTTTCCCCAAACACACACACACACACACACACACACACTGTCACACTAACAGCACAGTACGCACACTGGGCCTCGGCAGAGCCATCAACACCAGAACTGCCCTAACATACTCACAAACGTTTTCCCGACACACACATACACAAGAAACACACACAAACACCCATCGACTTTTTCTTACAGGCATACACAACGGTTTCCCGCGAACACACACACACAGAGTCACACTTACAACACAGCACTCACAATGGGTATCCAGCAGAACCATCAACACTTGGAACTGCCCTAAAATATTGACAAATGTGGTCGCGACACACATACACATGAAACTCACACACACATCCATCGACTTATTCTTACAGGCATACACAATGTTTTCCCGCCAACACAAACACACACAGAAACACACACTGCGACACTCACAACACAGCATTCACACTGGCACTTGGAACTGCCACAACATACTCACATACGTGGTCCCGACACACACATACACAAGAAACACACACAAACACCCATCGACTTTTTCTTAGAAGCATACACTGTGGCGTTCCCCCAAACACACACACACACAGAGACACACACACACTATCACACTCACAACACAGCACTCTCACTGGGTCTCCAGCAGAGCCATCAACACTTGGAACTGCCCTAACATATTCACAAATGTGGTCCCGACACACACATACAGAAGAAACACACACAAACACCCATGGAATTTTTCTTATAGGCGTACAGACTGGTTTCCTGCAAACACACACACAGACACGCACACACACTGTCACACTCACAACACACACTCACACTGGATATCCAGCAAACTCGTGAACACTTGGAACTGCCCTCACACACTCACAAATGTGGATCTGAAACACAATACGCAAGAACACACAAATACACCCATCGACTTTTTCATACAGGCATACACAATGGTTACCCGAAAACACACACAAACACACACACACACACACTCTCACACTCACAACACAGCACTCACTCTGTACCTCGGCAGAGACATCAACACTTGGAACTGCCCTCACACACTCACAAATGTGGATCTGAAACACAATACGCAAGAACACACAAATACACCCATCGACTTTTTCATACAGGCATACACAATGGTTACCGGACAACACTCACACACACACACACACACTGTCACACTCGCAACACAGCACTCACACTGGGCCTCGGCAGAGCCATCAACACTTGGAACTGCCCTCACACACTCACAAACGTTTTCCCGACACACACATACACAAGAAACACACACAAACACCCATGGAATTTTTCTTACAGGCGTACACAGGGGGTTCTGAAACACACACAGACACACACACACTATCACACTCACAACACCGCACTCACACTGGGTCTCCAACACAGCCGTCAACACTTGGAACTGCTTTAACATAATCACAAACATGGTCCTGACACACACATATACAAATAACACACACAAACACCCATCGACTTTTTCTTGCAGGCATACACAATGGTTTCCTGCAAACACACACACACACACACACACAAAAGTCACACTCACGACAGAGCACTCACCTTGGATCTCCAGCAGAGCCATGAACACTTGGAATTACCTTAACATATTCACAAACGTGGTCCCGAAACACACATGCAGAAGAAACACACAAAAACACCCTACGACTTTTTCTTACAGACATACACAATGGTATCCAGCAAAACACACACACACACACACACATACACTATCATACGCACAACACAGCACTCACACTGGGTCCCCGGCATAGCCATCAACAGTTGGAACTGCCCTAACATACTCACAAACGTGGTCCCGACACACACATACACAAGAAACACACACAAACTCCCATTGACTTTTACTTACAGTCATGCACAATGGTTTCCGCAAACACACACACACACACTATCACACTCACAACACAGCATTCACACTGGCACTTGAATTTGCCCTAACATACAAACAAACGTGGTCCCGACACACACATACACAAGAAACACACACAAACACCCATCAACATTTTGTTACAGGCAGACAGAGTGGGGTTTCCCCAAACACACACACACACACACACACACACACACACACTGTCACACTAACAGCACAGTACGCACACTGGGCCTCGGCAGAGCCATCAACACTTGGAACTGCCCTAACATACTCACAAACGTTTTCCCGACACACACATACACAAGAAACACACACAAACACCCATCGACTTTTTCTTACAGGCATACACAACGGTTTCCCGCGAACACACACACACAGAGTCACACTTACAACACAGCACTCACAATGGGTATCCAGCAGAACCATCAACACTTGGAACTGCCCTAAAATATTGACAAATGTGGTCGCGACACACACATACACATGAAACTCACACACACATCCATCGACTTATTCTTACAGGCATACACAATGTTTTCCCGCCAACACAAACACACACAGAAACACACACTGCCACACTCACAACACAGCATTCACACTGGCACTTGGAACTGCCACAACATACTCACATACGTGGTCCCGACACACACATACACAAGAAACACACACAAACACCCATCGACTTTTTCTTAGAAGCATACACTGTGGGGTTCCCCCAAACACACACACACACAGAGACACACACACACTATCACACTCACAACACAGCACTCTCACTGGGTCTCCAGCAGAGCCATCAACACTTGGAACTGCCCTAACATATTCACAAATGTGGTCCCGACACACACATACAGAAGAAACACACACAAACACCCATGGAATTTTTCTTATAGGCGTACAGACTGGTTTCCTGCAAACACACACACAGACACGCACACACACTGTCACACTCACAACACACACTCACACTGGATATCCAGCAAACTCGTGAACACTTGGAACTGCCCTCACACACTCACAAATGTGGATCTGAAACACAATACGCAAGAACACACAAATACACCCATCGACTTTTTCATACAGGCATACACAATGGTTACCCGAAAACACACACACACACACACACACTCTCACACTCACAACACAGCACTCACTCTGTACCTCGGCAGAGACATCAACACTTGGAACTGCCCTCACACACTCACAAATGTGGATCTGAAACACAATACGCAAGAACACACAAATACACCCATCGACTTTTTCATACAGGCATACACAATGGTTACCGGACAACACTCACACACACACACACACACTGTCACACTCGCAACACAGCACTCACACTGGGCCTCGGCAGAGCCATCAACACTTGGAACTGCCCTCACACACTCACAAACGTTTTCCCGACACACACATACACAAGAAACACACACAAACACCCATGGAATTTTTCTTACAGGCGTACACAGGGGGTTCTGAAACACACACAGACACACACACACTATCACACTCACAACACCGCACTCACACTGGGTCTCCAACACAGCCGTCAACACTTGGAACTGCTTTAACATAATCACAAACATGGTCCTGACACACACATATACAAATAACACACACAAACACCCATCGACTTTTTCTTGCAGGCATACACAATGGTTTCCTGCAAACACACACACACACACACACACACACACACAAAAGTCACACTCACGACAGAGCACTCACATTGGATCTCCAGCAGAGCCATGAACACTTGGAATTACCTTAACATATTCACAAACGTGGTCCCGAAACACACATGCAGAAGAAACACACAAAAACACCCTACGACTTTTTCTTACAGACATACACAATGGTATCCAGCCAAACACACACACACACACACACATACACTATCATACGCACAACACAGCACTCACACTGGGTCCCCGGCATAGCCATCAACAGTTGGAACTGCCCTAACATACTCACAAACGTGGTCCCGACACACACATACACAAGAAACACACACAAACTCCCATTGACTTTTACTTACAGTCATGCACAATGGTTTCCGCAAACACACACACACACACTATCACACTCACAACACAGCATTCACACTGGCACTTGAATCTGCCCTAACATACAAACAAACGTGGTCCCGACCCACACATACACAAGAAACACACACAAACACCCATCAACATTTTGTTACAGGCAGACAGAGTGGGGTTTCCCCAAACACACACACACACACACACACACACACACTGTCACACTAACAGCACAGTACGCACACTGGGCCTCGGCAGAGCCATCAACACCAGAACTGCCCTAACATACTCACAAACGTTTTCCCGACACACACATACACAAGAAACACACACAAACACCCATCGACTTTTTCTTACAGGCATACACAACGGTTTCCCGCGAACACACACACACAGAGTCACACTTACAACACAGCACTCACAATGGGTATCCAGCAGAACCATCAACACTTGGAACTGCCCTAAAATATTGACAAATGTGGTCGCGACACACATACACATGAAACTCACACACACATCCATCGACTTATTCTTACAGGCATACACAATGTTTTCCCGCCAACACAAACACACACAGAAACACACACTGCGACACTCACAACACAGCATTCACACTGGCACTTGGAACTGCCACAACATACTCACATACGTGGTCCCGACACACACATACACAAGAAACACACACAAACACCCATCGACTTTTTCTTAGAAGCATACACTGTGGCGTTCCCCCAAACACACACACACACAGAGACACACACACACTATCACACTCACAACACAGCACTCTCACTGGGTCTCCAGCAGAGCCATCAACACTTGGAACTGCCCTAACATATTCACAAATGTGGTCCCGACACACACATACAGAAGAAACACACACAAACACCCATGGAATTTTTCTTATAGGCGTACAGACTGGTTTCCTGCAAACACACACACAGACACGCACACACACTGTCACACTCACAACACACACTCACACTGGATATCCAGCAAACTCGTGAACACTTGGAACTGCCCTCACACACTCACAAATGTGGATCTGAAACACAATACGCAAGAACACACAAATACACCCATCGACTTTTTCATACAGGCATACACAATGGTTACCCGAAAACACACACACACACACACACACACTCTCACACTCACAACACAGCACTCACTCTGTACCTCGGCAGAGACATCAACACTTGGAACTGCCCTCACACACTCACAAATGTGGATCTGAAACACAATACGCAAGAACACACAAATACACCCATCGACTTTTTCATACAGGCATACACAATGGTTACCGGACAACACTCACACACACACACACACACTGTCACACTCGCAACACAGCACTCACACTGGGCCTCGGCAGAGCCATCAACACTTGGAACTGCCCTCACACACTCACAAACGTTTTCCCGACACACACATACACAAGAAACACACACAAACACCCATGGAATTTTTCTTACAGGCGTACACAGGGGGTTCTGAAACACACACAGACACACACACACTATCACACTCACAACACCGCACTCACACTGGGTCTCCAACACAGCCGTCAACACTTGGAACTGCTTTAACATAATCACAAACATGGTCCTGACACACACATATACAAATAACACACACAAACACCCATCGACTTTTTCTTGCAGGCATACACAATGGTTTCCTGCAAACACACACACACACACACACAAAAGTCACACTCACGACAGAGCACTCACCTTGGATCTCCAGCAGAGCCATGAACACTTGGAATTACCTTAACATATTCACAAACGTGGTCCCGAAACACACATGCAGAAGAAACACACAAAAACACCCTACGACTTTTTCTTACAGACATACACAATGGTATCCAGCAAAACACACACACACACACACACATACACTATCATACGCACAACACAGCACTCACACTGGGTCCCCGGCATAGCCATCAACAGTTGGAACTGCCCTAACATACTCACAAACGTGGTCCCGACACACACATACACAAGAAACACACACAAACTCCCATTGACTTTTACTTACAGTCATGCACAATGGTTTCCGCAAACACACACACACACACTATCACACTCACAACACAGCATTCACACTGGCACTTGAATTTGCCCTAACATACAAACAAACGTGGTCCCGACACACACATACACAAGAAACACACACAAACACCCATCAACATTTTGTTACAGGCAGACAGAGTGGGGTTTCCCCAAACACACACACACACACACACACACACACACTGTCACACTAACAGCACAGTACGCACACTGGGCCTCGGCAGAGCCATCAACACTTGGAACTGCCCTAACATACTCACAAACGTTTTCCCGACACACACATACACAAGAAACACACACAAACACCCATCGACTTTTTCTTACAGGCATACACAACGGTTTCCCGCGAACACACACACACAGAGTCACACTTACAACACAGCACTCACAATGGGTATCCAGCAGAACCATCAACACTTGGAACTGCCCTAAAATATTGACAAATGTGGTCGCGACACACACATACACATGAAACTCACACACACATCCATCGACTTATTCTTACAGGCATACACAATGTTTTCCCGCCAACACAAACACACACAGAAACACACACTGCCACACTCACAACACAGCATTCACACTGGCACTTGGAACTGCCACAACATACTCACATACGTGGTCCCGACACACACATACACAAGAAACACACACAAACACCCATCGACTTTTTCTTAGAAGCATACACTGTGGGGTTCCCCCAAACACACACACACACAGAGACACACACACACTATCACACTCACAACACAGCACTCTCACTGGGTCTCCAGCAGAGCCATCAACACTTGGAACTGCCCTAACATATTCACAAATGTGGTCCCGACACACACATACAGAAGAAACACACACAAACACCCATGGAATTTTTCTTATAGGCGTACAGACTGGTTTCCTGCAAACACACACACAGACACGCACACACACTGTCACACTCACAACACACACTCACACTGGATATCCAGCAAACTCGTGAACACTTGGAACTGCCCTCACACACTCACAAATGTGGATCTGAAACACAATACGCAAGAACACACAAATACACCCATCGACTTTTTCATACAGGCATACACAATGGTTACCCGAAAACACACACACACACACACACACTCTCACACTCACAACACAGCACTCACTCTGTACCTCGGCAGAGACATCAACACTTGGAACTGCCCTCACACACTCACAAATGTGGATCTGAAACACAATACGCAAGAACACACAAATACACCCATCGACTTTTTCATACAGGCATACACAATGGTTACCGGACAACACTCACACACACACACACACACACTGTCACACTCGCAACACAGCACTCACACTGGGCCTCGGCAGAGCCATCAACACTTGGAACTGCCCTAACATACTCACAAACGTTTTCCCGACACACACATACACAAGAAACACACACAAACACCCATGGAATTTTTCTTACAGGCGTACACAGGGGGTTCTGAAACACACACAGACACACACACACTATCACACTCACAACACCGCACTCACACTGGGTCTCCAACACAGCCGTCAACACTTGGAACTGCTTTAACATAATCACAAACATGGTCCTGACACACACATATACAAATAACACACACAAACACCCATCGACTTTTTCTTGCAGGCATACACAATGGTTTCCTGCAAACACACACACACACACACACACACACACACAAAAGTCACACTCACGACAGAGCACTCACATTGGATCTCCAGCAGAGCCATGAACACTTGGAATTACCTTAACATATTCACAAACGTGGTCCCGAAACACACATGCAGAAGAAACACACAAAAACACCCTACGACTTTTTCTTACAGACATACACAATGGTATCCAGCCAAACACACACACACACACACACATACACTATCATACGCACAACACAGCACTCACACTGGGTCCCCGGCATAGCCATCAACAGTTGGAACTGCCCTAACATACTCACAAACGTGGTCCCGACACACACATACACAAGAAACACACACAAACTCCCATTGACTTTTACTTACAGTCATGCACAATGGTTTCCGCAAACACACACACACACACTATCACACTCACAACACAGCATTCACACTGGCACTTGAATCTGCCCTAACATACAAACAAACGTGGTCCCGACACACACATACACAAGAAACACACACAAACACCCATCAACATTTTGTTACAGGCAGACAGAGTGGGGTTTCCCCAAACACACACACACACACACACACACACACACTGTCACACTAACAGCACAGTACGCACACTGGGCCTCGGCAGAGCCATCAACACCAGAACTGCCCTAACATACTCACAAACGTTTTCCCGACA
Organism: Ursus arctos; assembly: GCF_023065955.2. Classification (NCBI taxonomy): domain Eukaryota; kingdom Metazoa; phylum Chordata; class Mammalia; order Carnivora; family Ursidae; genus Ursus; species Ursus arctos. Next base: position 11,553,680 of record NC_079874.1, on the reverse strand, counting down.
CACACATACACAAGAAACACACACAAACACCCATCGACTTTTTCTTACAGGCATACACAACGGTTTCCCGCGAACACACACACACAGAGTCACACTTACAACACAGCACTCACAATGGGTATCCAGCAGAACCATCAACACTTGGAACTGCCCTAAAATATTGACAAATGTGGTCGCGACACACATACACATGAAACTCACACACACATCCATCGACTTATTCTTACAGGCATACACAATGTTTTCCCGCCAACACAAACACACACAGAAACACACACTGCGACACTCACAACACAGCATTCACACTGGCACTTGGAACTGCCACAACATACTCACATACGTGGTCCCGACACACACATACACAAGAAACACACACAAACACCCATCGACTTTTTCTTAGAAGCATACACTGTGGCGTTCCCCCAAACACACACACACACAGAGACACACACACACTATCACACTCACAACACAGCACTCTCACTGGGTCTCCAGCAGAGCCATCAACACTTGGAACTGCCCTAACATATTCACAAATGTGGTCCCGACACACACATACAGAAGAAACACACACAAACACCCATGGAATTTTTCTTATAGGCGTACAGACTGGTTTCCTGCAAACACACACACAGACACGCACACACACTGTCACACTCACAACACACACTCACACTGGATATCCAGCAAACTCGTGAACACTTGGAACTGCCCTCACACACTCACAAATGTGGATCTGAAACACAATACGCAAGAACACACAAATACACCCATCGACTTTTTCATACAGGCATACACAATGGTTACCCGAAAACACACACACACACACACACACACTCTCACACTCACAACACAGCACTCACTCTGTACCTCGGCAGAGACATCAACACTTGGAACTGCCCTCACACACTCACAAATGTGGATCTGAAACACAATACGCAAGAACACACAAATACACCCATCGACTTTTTCATACAGGCATACACAATGGTTACCGGACAACACTCACACACACACACACACACTGTCACACTCGCAACACAGCACTCACACTGGGCCTCGGCAGAGCCATCAACACTTGGAACTGCCCTCACACACTCACAAACGTTTTCCCGACACACACATACACAAGAAACACACACAAACACCCATGGAATTTTTCTTACAGGCGTACACAGGGGGTTCTGAAACACACACAGACACACACACACTATCACACTCACAACACCGCACTCACACTGGGTCTCCAACACAGCCGTCAACACTTGGAACTGCTTTAACATAATCACAAACATGGTCCTGACACACACATATACAAATAACACACACAAACACCCATCGACTTTTTCTTGCAGGCATACACAATGGTTTCCTGCAAACACACACACACACACACACAAAAGTCACACTCACGACAGAGCACTCACCTTGGATCTCCAGCAGAGCCATGAACACTTGGAATTACCTTAACATATTCACAAACGTGGTCCCGAAACACACATGCAGAAGAAACACACAAAAACACCCTACGACTTTTTCTTACAGACATACACAATGGTATCCAGCAAAACACACACACACACACACACATACACTATCATACGCACAACACAGCACTCACACTGGGTCCCCGGCATAGCCATCAACAGTTGGAACTGCCCTAACATACTCACAAACGTGGTCCCGACACACACATACACAAGAAACACACACAAACTCCCATTGACTTTTACTTACAGTCATGCACAATGGTTTCCGCAAACACACACACACACACTATCACACTCACAACACAGCATTCACACTGGCACTTGAATTTGCCCTAACATACAAACAAACGTGGTCCCGACACACACATACACAAGAAACACACACAAACACCCATCAACATTTTGTTACAGGCAGACAGAGTGGGGTTTCCCCAAACACACACACACACACACACACACACTGTCACACTAACAGCACAGTATGCACACTGGGCCTCGGCAGAGCCATCAACACTTGGAACTGCCCTAACATACTCACAAACGTTTTCCCGACACACACATACACAAGAAACACACACAAACACCCATCGACTTTTTCTTACAGGCATACACAACGGTTTCCCGCGAACACACACACACAGAGTCACACTTACAACACAGCACTCACAATGGGTATCCAGCAGAACCATCAACACTTGGAACTGCCCTAAAATATTGACAAATGTGGTCGCGACACACACATACACATGAAACTCACACACACATCCATCGACTTATTCTTACAGGCATACACAATGTTTTCCCGCCAACACAAACACACACAGAAACACACACTGCCACACTCACAACACATCATTCACACTGGCACTTGGAACTGCCACAACATACTCACATACGTGGTCCCGACACACACATACACAAGAAACACACACAAACACCCATCGACTTTTTCTTAGAAGCATACACTGTGGGGTTCCCCCAAACACACACACACACAGAGACACACACACACTATCACACTCACAACACAGCACTCTCACTGGGTCTCCAGCAGAGCCATCAACACTTGGAACTGCCCTAACATATTCACAAATGTGGTCCCGACACACACATACAGAAGAAACACACACAAACACCCATGGAATTTTTCTTATAGGCGTACAGACTGGTTTCCTGCAAACACACACACAGACACGCACACACACTGTCACACTCACAACACACACTCACACTGGATATCCAGCAAACTCGTGAACACTTGGAACTGCCCTCACACACTCACAAATGTGGATCTGAAACACAATACGCAAGAACACACAAATACACCCATCGACTTTTTCATACAGGCATACACAATGGTTACCCGAAAACACACACACACACACACACACACTCTCACACTCACAACACAGCACTCACTCTGTACCTCGGCAGAGACATCAACACTTGGAACTGCCCTCACACACTCACAAATGTGGATCTGAAACACAATACGCAAGAACACACAAATACACCCATCGACTTTTTCATACAGGCATACACAATGGTTACCGGACAACACTCACACACACACACACACACTGTCACACTCGCAACACAGCACTCACACTGGGCCTCGGCAGAGCCATCAACACTTGGAACTGCCCTCACACACTCACAAACGTTTTCCCGACACACACATACACAAGAAACACACACAAACACCCATCGACTTTTTCTTACAGGCGTACACAGGGGGTTCTGAAACACACACAGACACACACACACTATCACACTCACAACACCGCACTCACACTGGGTCTCCAACACAGCCGTCAACACTTGGAACTGCTTTAACATAATCACAAACATGGTCCTGACACACACATATACAAATAACACACACAAACACCCATCGACTTTTTCTTGCAGGCATACACAATGGTTTCCTGCAAACACACACACACACACACACACACACACAAAAGTCACACTCACGACAGAGCACTCACATTGGATCTCCAGCAGAGCCATGAACACTTGGAATTACCTTAACATATTCACAAACGTGGTCCCGAAACACACATGCAGAAGAAACACACAAAAACACCCTACGACTTTTTCTTACAGACATACACAATGGTATCCAGCCAAACACACACACACACACACACATACACTATCATACGCACAACACAGCACTCACACTGGGTCCCCGGCATAGCCATCAACAGTTGGAACTGCCCTAACATACTCACAAACGTGGTCCCGACACACACATACACAAGAAACACACACAAACTCCCATTGACTTTTACTTACAGTCATGCACAATGGTTTCCGCAAACACACACACACACACTATCACACTCACAACACAGCATTCACACTGGCACTTGAATCTGCCCTAACATACAAACAAACGTGGTCCCGACACACACATACACAAGAAACACACACAAACACCCATCAACATTTTGTTACAGGCAGACAGAGTGGGGTTTCCCCAAACACACACACACACACACACACACACTGTCACACTAACAGCACAGTACGCACACTGGGCCTCGGCAGAGCCATCAACACTTGGAACTGCCCTAACATACTCACAAACGTTTTCCCGACACACACATACACAAGAAACACACACAAACACCCATCGACTTTTTCTTACAGGCATACACAACGGTTTCCCGCGAACACACACACACAGAGTCACACTTACAACACAGCACTCACAATGGGTATCCAGCAGAACCATCAACACTTGGAACTGCCCTAAAATATTGACAAATGTGGTCGCGACACACACATACACATGAAACTCACACACACATCCATCGACTTATTCTTACAGGCATACACAATGTTTTCCCGCCAACACAAACACACACAGAAACACACACTGCCACACTCACAACACAGCATTCACACTGGCACTTGGAACTGCCACAACATACTCACATACGTGGTCCCGACACACACATACACAAGAAACACACACAAACACCCATCGACTTTTTCTTAGAAGCATACACTGTGGGGTTCCCCCAAACACACACACACACAGAGACACACACACACTATCACACTCACAACACAGCACTCTCACTGGGTCTCCAGCAGAGCCATCAACACTTGGAACTGCCCTAACATATTCACAAATGTGGTCCCGACACACACATACAGAAGAAACACACACAAACACCCATGGAATTTTTCTTATAGGCGTACAGACTGGTTTCCTGCAAACACACACACAGACACGCACACACACTGTCACACTCACAACACACACTCACACTGGATATCCAGCAAACTCGTGAACACTTGGAACTGCCCTCACACACTCACAAATGTGGATCTGAAACACAATACGCAAGAACACACAAATACACCCATCGACTTTTTCATACAGGCATACACAATGGTTACCCGAAAACACACACACACACACACACACACTCTCACACTCACAACACAGCACTCACTCTGTACCTCGGCAGAGACATCAACACTTGGAACTGCCCTCACACACTCACAAATGTGGATCTGAAACACAATACGCAAGAACACACAAATACACCCATCGACTTTTTCATACAGGCATACACAATGGTTACCGGACAACACTCACACACACACACACACTGTCACACTCGCAACACAGCACTCACACTGGGCCTCGGCAGAGCCATCAACACTTGGAACTGCCCTCACACACTCACAAACGTTTTCCCGACACACACATACACAAGAAACACACACAAACACCCATGGAATTTTTCTTACAGGCGTACACAGGGGGTTCTGAAACACACACAGACACACACACACTATCACACTCACAACACCGCACTCACACTGGGTCTCCAACACAGCCGTCAACACTTGGAACTGCTTTAACATAATCACAAACATGGTCCTGACACACACATATACAAATAACACACACAAACACCCATCGACTTTTTCTTGCAGGCATACACAATGGTTTCCTGCAAACACACACACACACACACACACACACACAAAAGTCACACTCACGACAGAGCACTCACATTGGATCTCCAGCAGAGCCATGAACACTTGGAATTACCTTAACATATTCACAAACGTGGTCCCGAAACACACATGCAGAAGAAACACACAAAAACACCCTACGACTTTTTCTTACAGACATACACAATGGTATCCAGCCAAACACACACACACACACACACATACACTATCATACGCACAACACAGCACTCACACTGGGTCCCCGGCATAGCCATCAACAGTTGGAACTGCCCTAACATACTCACAAACGTGGTCCCGACACACACATACACAAGAAACACACACAAACTCCCATTGACTTTTACTTACAGTCATGCACAATGGTTTCCGCAAACACACACACACACACTATCACACTCACAACACAGCATTCACACTGGCACTTGAATCTGCCCTAACATACAAACAAACGTGGTCCCGACACACACATACACAAGAAACACACACAAACACCCATCAACATTTTGTTACAGGCAGACAGAGTGGGGTTTCCCCAAACACACACACACACACACACACACACACACTGTCACACTAACAGCACAGTACGCACACTGGGCCTCGGCAGAGCCATCAACCCTTGGAACTGCCCTAACATACTCACAAACGTTTTCCCGACACACACATACACAAGAAACACACACAAACACCCATCGACTTTTTCTTACAGGCATACACAACGGTTTCCCGCGAACACACACACACAGAGTCACACTTACAACACAGCACTCACAATGGGTATCCAGCAGAACCATCAACACTTGGAACTGCCCTAAAATATTGACAAATGTGGTCGCGACACACACATACACATGAAACTCACACACACATCCATCGACTTATTCTTACAGGCATACACAATGTTTTCCCGCCAACACAAACACACACAGAAACACACACTGCCACACTCACAACACAGCATTCACACTGGCACTTGGAACTGCCACAACATACTCACATACGTGGTCCCGACACACACATACACAAGAAACACACACAAACACCCATCGACTTTTTCTTAGAAGCATACACTGTGGGGTTCCCCCAAACACACACACACACAGAGACACACACACACTATCACACTCACAACACAGCACTCTCACTGGGTCTCCAGCAGAGCCATCAACACTTGGAACTGCCCTAACATATTCACAAATGTGGTCCCGACACACACATACAGAAGAAACACACACAAACACCCATGGAATTTTTCTTATAGGCGTACAGACTGGTTTCCTGCAAACACACACACAGACACGCACACACACTGTCACACTCACAACACGCACTCACACTGGATATCCAGCAAACTCGTGAACACTTGGAACTGCCCTCACACACTCACAAATGTGGATCTGAAACACAATACGCAAGAACACACAAATACACCCATCGACTTTTTCATACAGGCATACACAATGGTTACCCGAAAACACACACACACACACACACACACTCTCACACTCACAACACAGCACTCACTCTGTACCTCGGCAGAGACATCAACACTTGGAACTGCCCTCACACACTCACAAATGTGGATCTGAAACACAATACGCAAGAACACACAAATACACCCATCGACTTTTTCATACAGGCATACACAATGGTTACCGGACAACACTCACACACACACACACACACTGTCACACTCGCAACACAGCACTCACACTGGGCCTCGGCAGAGCCATCAACACTTGGAACTGCCCTAACATACTCACAAACGTTTTCCCGACACACACATACACAAGAAACACACACAAACACCCATGGAATTTTTCTTACAGGCGTACACAGGGGGTTCTGAAACACACACAGACACACACACTATCACACTCACAACACCGCACTCACACTGGGTCTCCAACACAGCCGTCAACACTTGGAACTGCTTTAACATAATCACAAACATGGTCCTGACACACACATATACAAATAACACACACAAACACCCATCGACTTTTTCTTGCAGGCATACACAATGGTTTCCTGCAAACACACACACACACACACACACACACAAAAGTCACACTCACGACAGAGCACTCACATTGGATCTCCAGCAGAGCCATGAACACTTGGAATTACCTTAACATATTCACAAACGTGGTCCCGAAACACACATGCAGAAGAAACACACAAAAACACCCTACGACTTTTTCTTACAGACATACACAATGGTATCCAGCCAAACACACACACACACACACACATACACTATCATACGCACAACACAGCACTCACACTGGGTCCCCGGCATAGCCATCAACAGTTGGAACTGCCCTAACATACTCACAAACGTGGTCCCGACACACACATACACAAGAAACACACACAAACTCCCATTGACTTTTACTTACAGTCATGCACAATGGTTTCCGCAAACACACACACACACACTATCACACTCACAACACAGCATTCACACTGGCACTTGAATCTGCCCTAACATACAAACAAACGTGGTCCCGACACACACATACACAAGAAACACACACAAACACCCATCAACATTTTGTTACAGGCAGACAGAGTGGGGTTTCCCCAAACACACACACACACACACACACACACACACACACTGTCACACTAACAGCACAGTACGCACACTGGGCCTCGGCAGAGCCATCAACCCTTGGAACTGCCCTAACATACTCACAAACGTTTTCCCGACACACACATACACAAGAAACACACACAAACACCCATCGACTTTTTCTTACAGGCATACACAACGGTTTCCCGCGAACACACACACACAGAGTCACACTTACAACACAGCACTCACAATGGGTATCCAGCAGAACCATCAACACTTGGAACTGCCCTAAAATATTGACAAATGTGGTCGCGACACACACATACACATGAAACTCACACACACATCCATCGACTTATTCTTACAGGCATACACAATGTTTTCCCGCCAACACAAACACACACAGAAACACACACTGCCACACTCACAACACAGCATTCACACTGGCACTTGGAACTGCCACAACATACTCACATACGTGGTCCCGACACACACATACACAAGAAACACACACAAACACCCATCGACTTTTTCTTAGAAGCATACACTGTGGGGTTCCCCCAAACACACACACACACAGAGACACACACACACTATCACACTCACAACACAGCACTCTCACTGGGTCTCCAGCAGAGCCATCAACACTTGGAACTGCCCTAACATATTCACAAATGTGGTCCCGACACACACATACAGAAGAAACACACACAAACACCCATGGAATTTTTCTTATAGGCGTACAGACTGGTTTCCTGCAAACACACACACAGACACGCACACACACTGTCACACTCACAACACACACTCACACTGGATATCCAGCAAACTCGTGAACACTTGGAACTGCCCTCACACACTCACAAATGTGGATCTGAAACACAATACGCAAGAACACACAAATACACCCATCGACTTTTTCATACAGGCATACACAATGGTTACCCGAAAACACACACACACACACACACACACACTCTCACACTCACAACACAGCACTCACTCTGTACCTCGGCAGAGACATCAACACTTGGAACTGCCCTCACACACTCACAAATGTGGATCTGAAACACAATACGCAAGAACACACAAATACACCCATCGACTTTTTCATACAGGCATACACAATGGTTACCGGACAACACACACACACACACACACACACTGTCACACTCGCAACACAGCACTCACACTGGGCCTCGGCAGAGCCATCAACACTTGGAACTGCCCTCACACACTCACAAACGTTTTCCCGACACACACATACACAAGAAACACACACAAACACCCATGGAATTTTTCTTACAGGCGTACACAGGGGGTTCTGAAACACACACAGACACACACACACTATCACACTCACAACACCGCACTCACACTGGGTCTCCAACACAGCCGTCAACACTTGGAACTGCTTTAACATAATCACAAACATGGTCCTGACACACACATATACAAATAACACACACAAACACCCATCGACTTTTTCTTGCAGGCATACACAATGGTTTCCTGCAAACACACACACACACACACACAAAAGTCACACTCACGACAGAGCACTCACCTTGGATCTCCAGCAGAGCCATGAACACTTGGAATTACCTTAACATATTCACAAACGTGGTCCCGAAACACACATGCAGAAGAAACACACAAAAACACCCTACGACTTTTTCTTACAGACATACACAATGGTATCCAGCAAAACACACACACACACACACACACATACACTATCATACGCACAACACAGCACTCACACTGGGTCCCCGGCATAGCCATCAACAGTTGGAACTGCCCTAACATACTCACAAACGTGGTCCCGACACACACATACACAAGAAACACACACAAACTCCCATTGACTTTTACTTACAGTCATGCACAATGGTTTCCGCAAACACACACACACACACTATCACACTCACAACACAGCATTCACACTGGCACTTGAATTTGCCCTAACATACAAACAAACGTGGTCCCGACACACACATACACAAGAAACACACACAAACACCCATCAACATTTTGTTACAGGCAGACAGAGTGGGGTTTCCCCAAACACACACACACACACACACACACACTGTCACACTAACAGCACAGTATGCACACTGGGCCTCGGCAGAGCCATCAACACTTGGAACTGCCCTAACATACTCACAAACGTTTTCCCGACACACACATACACAAGAAACACACACAAACACCCATCGACTTTTTCTTACAGGCATACACAACGGTTTCCCGCGAACACACACACACAGAGTCACACTTACAACACAGCACTCACAATGGGTATCCAGCAGAACCATCAACACTTGGAACTGCCCTAAAATATTGACAAATGTGGTCGCGACACACACATACACATGAAACTCACACACACATCCATCGACTTATTCTTACAGGCATACACAATGTTTTCCCGCCAACACAAACACACACAGAAACACACACTGCCACACTCACAACACATCATTCACACTGGCACTTGGAACTGCCACAACATACTCACATACGTGGTCCCGACACACACATACACAAGAAACACACACAAACACCCATCGACTTTTTCTTAGAAGCATACACTGTGGGGTTCCCCCAAACACACACACACACAGAGACACACACACACTATCACACTCACAACACAGCACTCTCACTGGGTCTCCAGCAGAGCCATCAACACTTGGAACTGCCCTAACATATTCACAAATGTGGTCCCGACACACACATACAGAAGAAACACACACAAACACCCATGGAATTTTTCTTATAGGCGTACAGACTGGTTTCCTGCAAACACACACACAGACACGCACACACACTGTCACACTCACAACACACACTCACACTGGATATCCAGCAAACTCGTGAACACTTGGAACTGCCCTCACACACTCACAAATGTGGATCTGAAACACAATACGCAAGAACACACAAATACACCCATCGACTTTTTCATACAGGCATACACAATGGTTACCCGAAAACACACACACACACACACACACACTCTCACACTCACAACACAGCACTCACTCTGTACCTCGGCAGAGACATCAACACTTGGAACTGCCCTCACACACTCACAAATGTGGATCTGAAACACAATACGCAAGAACACACAAATACACCCATCGACTTTTTCATACAGGCATACACAATGGTTACCGGACAACACTCACACACACACACACACACTGTCACACTCGCAACACAGCACTCACACTGGGCCTCGGCAGAGCCATCAACACTTGGAACTGCCCTCACACACTCACAAACGTTTTCCCGACACACACATACACAAGAAACACACACAAACACCCATCGACTTTTTCTTACAGGCGTACACAGGGGGTTCTGAAACACACACAGACACACACACACTATCACACTCACAACACCGCACTCACACTGGGTCTCCAACACAGCCGTCAACACTTGGAACTGCTTTAACATAATCACAAACATGGTCCTGACACACACATATACAAATAACACACACAAACACCCATCGACTTTTTCTTGCAGGCATACACAATGGTTTCCTGCAAACACACACACACACACACACACACACACAAAAGTCACACTCACGACAGAGCACTCACATTGGATCTCCAGCAGAGCCATGAACACTTGGAATTACCTTAACATATTCACAAACGTGGTCCCGAAACACACATGCAGAAGAAACACACAAAAACACCCTACGACTTTTTCTTACAGACATACACAATGGTATCCAGCCAAACACACACACACACACACACATACACTATCATACGCACAACACAGCACTCACACTGGGTCCCCGGCATAGCCATCAACAGTTGGAACTGCCCTAACATACTCACAAACGTGGTCCCGACACACACATACACAAGAAACACACACAAACTCCCATTGACTTTTACTTACAGTCATGCACAATGGTTTCCGCAAACACACACACACACACTATCACACTCACAACACAGCATTCACACTGGCACTTGAATCTGCCCTAACATACAAACAAACGTGGTCCCGACACACACATACACAAGAAACACACACAAACACCCATCAACATTTTGTTACAGGCAGACAGAGTGGGGTTTCCCCAAACACACACACACACACACACACACACTGTCACACTAACAGCACAGTACGCACACTGGGCCTCGGCAGAGCCATCAACACTTGGAACTGCCCTAACATACTCACAAACGTTTTCCCGACACACACATACACAAGAAACACACACAAACACCCATCGACTTTTTCTTACAGGCATACACAACGGTTTCCCGCGAACACACACACACAGAGTCACACTTACAACACAGCACTCACAATGGGTATCCAGCAGAACCATCAACACTTGGAACTGCCCTAAAATATTGACAAATGTGGTCGCGACACACACATACACATGAAACTCACACACACATCCATCGACTTATTCTTACAGGCATACACAATGTTTTCCCGCCAACACAAACACACACAGAAACACACACTGCCACACTCACAACACAGCATTCACACTGGCACTTGGAACTGCCACAACATACTCACATACGTGGTCCCGACACACACATACACAAGAAACACACACAAACACCCATCGACTTTTTCTTAGAAGCATACACTGTGGGGTTCCCCCAAACACACACACACACAGAGACACACACACACTATCACACTCACAACACAGCACTCTCACTGGGTCTCCAGCAGAGCCATCAACACTTGGAACTGCCCTAACATATTCACAAATGTGGTCCCGACACACACATACAGAAGAAACACACACAAACACCCATGGAATTTTTCTTATAGGCGTACAGACTGGTTTCCTGCAAACACACACACAGACACGCACACACACTGTCACACTCACAACACACACTCACACTGGATATCCAGCAAACTCGTGAACACTTGGAACTGCCCTCACACACTCACAAATGTGGATCTGAAACACAATACGCAAGAACACACAAATACACCCATCGACTTTTTCATACAGGCATACACAATGGTTACCCGAAAACACACACACACACACACACACACTCTCACACTCACAACACAGCACTCACTCTGTACCTCGGCAGAGACATCAACACTTGGAACTGCCCTCACACACTCACAAATGTGGATCTGAAACACAATACGCAAGAACACACAAATACACCCATCGACTTTTTCATACAGGCATACACAATGGTTACCGGACAACACTCACACACACACACACACTGTCACACTCGCAACACAGCACTCACACTGGGCCTCGGCAGAGCCATCAACACTTGGAACTGCCCTCACACACTCACAAACGTTTTCCCGACACACACATACACAAGAAACACACACAAACACCCATGGAATTTTTCTTACAGGCGTACACAGGGGGTTCTGAAACACACACAGACACACACACACTATCACACTCACAACACCGCACTCACACTGGGTCTCCAACACAGCCGTCAACACTTGGAACTGCTTTAACATAATCACAAACATGGTCCTGACACACACATATACAAATAACACACACAAACACCCATCGACTTTTTCTTGCAGGCATACACAATGGTTTCCTGCAAACACACACACACACACACACACACACACAAAAGTCACACTCACGACAGAGCACTCACATTGGATCTCCAGCAGAGCCATGAACACTTGGAATTACCTTAACATATTCACAAACGTGGTCCCGAAACACACATGCAGAAGAAACACACAAAAACACCCTACGACTTTTTCTTACAGACATACACAATGGTATCCAGCCAAACACACACACACACACACACATACACTATCATACGCACAACACAGCACTCACACTGGGTCCCCGGCATAGCCATCAACAGTTGGAACTGCCCTAACATACTCACAAACGTGGTCCCGACACACACATACACAAGAAACACACACAAACTCCCATTGACTTTTACTTACAGTCATGCACAATGGTTTCCGCAAACACACACACACACACTATCACACTCACAACACAGCATTCACACTGGCACTTGAATCTGCCCTAACATACAAACAAACGTGGTCCCGACACACACATACACAAGAAACACACACAAACACCCATCAACATTTTGTTACAGGCAGACAGAGTGGGGTTTCCCCAAACACACACACACACACACACACACACACTGTCACACTAACAGCACAGTACGCACACTGGGCCTCGGCAGAGCCATCAACCCTTGGAACTGCCCTAACATACTCACAAACGTTTTCCCGACACACACATACACAAGAAACACACACAAACACCCATCGACTTTTTCTTACAGGCATACACAACGGTTTCCCGCGAACACACACACACAGAGTCACACTTACAACACAGCACTCACAATGGGTATCCAGCAGAACCATCAACACTTGGAACTGCCCTAAAATATTGACAAATGTGGTCGCGACACACACATACACATGAAACTCACACACACATCCATCGACTTATTCTTACAGGCATACACAATGTTTTCCCGCCAACACAAACACACACAGAAACACACACTGCCACACTCACAACACAGCATTCACACTGGCACTTGGAACTGCCACAACATACTCACATACGTGGTCCCGACACACACATACACAAGAAACACACACAAACACCCATCGACTTTTTCTTAGAAGCATACACTGTGGGGTTCCCCCAAACACACACACACACAGAGACACACACACACTATCACACTCACAACACAGCACTCTCACTGGGTCTCCAGCAGAGCCATCAACACTTGGAACTGCCCTAACATATTCACAAATGTGGTCCCGACACACACATACAGAAGAAACACACACAAACACCCATGGAATTTTTCTTATAGGCGTACAGACTGGTTTCCTGCAAACACACACACAGACACGCACACACACTGTCACACTCACAACACGCACTCACACTGGATATCCAGCAAACTCGTGAACACTTGGAACTGCCCTCACACACTCACAAATGTGGATCTGAAACACAATACGCAAGAACACACAAATACACCCATCGACTTTTTCATACAGGCATACACAATGGTTACCCGAAAACACACACACACACACACACACACTCTCACACTCACAACACAGCACTCACTCTGTACCTCGGCAGAGACATCAACACTTGGAACTGCCCTCACACACTCACAAATGTGGATCTGAAACACAATACGCAAGAACACACAAATACACCCATCGACTTTTTCATACAGGCATACACAATGGTTACCGGACAACACTCACACACACACACACACACTGTCACACTCGCAACACAGCACTCACACTGGGCCTCGGCAGAGCCATCAACACTTGGAACTGCCCTAACATACTCACAAACGTTTTCCCGACACACACATACACAAGAAACACACACAAACACCCATGGAATTTTTCTTACAGGCGTACACAGGGGGTTCTGAAACACACACAGACACACACACTATCACACTCACAACACCGCACTCACACTGGGTCTCCAACACAGCCGTCAACACTTGGAACTGCTTTAACATAATCACAAACATGGTCCTGACACACACATATACAAATAACACACACAAACACCCATCGACTTTTTCTTGCAGGCATACACAATGGTTTCCTGCAAACACACACACACACACACACACACACAAAAGTCACACTCACGACAGAGCACTCACATTGGATCTCCAGCAGAGCCATGAACACTTGGAATTACCTTAACATATTCACAAACGTGGTCCCGAAACACACATGCAGAAGAAACACACAAAAACACCCTACGACTTTTTCTTACAGACATACACAATGGTATCCAGCCAAACACACACACACACACACACATACACTATCATACGCACAACACAGCACTCACACTGGGTCCCCGGCATAGCCATCAACAGTTGGAACTGCCCTAACATACTCACAAACGTGGTCCCGACACACACATACACAAGAAACACACACAAACTCCCATTGACTTTTACTTACAGTCATGCACAATGGTTTCCGCAAACACACACACACACACTATCACACTCACAACACAGCATTCACACTGGCACTTGAATCTGCCCTAACATACAAACAAACGTGGTCCCGACACACACATACACAAGAAACACACACAAACACCCATCAACATTTTGTTACAGGCAGACAGAGTGGGGTTTCCCCAAACACACACACACACACACACACACACACACACACTGTCACACTAACAGCACAGTACGCACACTGGGCCTCGGCAGAGCCATCAACCCTTGGAACTGCCCTAACATACTCACAAACGTTTTCCCGACACACACATACACAAGAAACACACACAAACACCCATCGACTTTTTCTTACAGGCATACACAACGGTTTCCCGCGAACACACACACACAGAGTCACACTTACAACACAGCACTCACAATGGGTATCCAGCAGAACCATCAACACTTGGAACTGCCCTAAAATATTGACAAATGTGGTCGCGACACACACATACACATGAAACTCACACACACATCCATCGACTTATTCTTACAGGCATACACAATGTTTTCCCGCCAACACAAACACACACAGAAACACACACTGCCACACTCACAACACAGCATTCACACTGGCACTTGGAACTGCCACAACATACTCACATACGTGGTCCCGACACACACATACACAAGAAACACACACAAACACCCATCGACTTTTTCTTAGAAGCATACACTGTGGGGTTCCCCCAAACACACACACACACAGAGACACACACACACTATCACACTCACAACACAGCACTCTCACTGGGTCTCCAGCAGAGCCATCAACACTTGGAACTGCCCTAACATATTCACAAATGTGGTCCCGACACACACATACAGAAGAAACACACACAAACACCCATGGAATTTTTCTTATAGGCGTACAGACTGGTTTCCTGCAAACACACACACAGACACGCACACACACTGTCACACTCACAACACACACTCACACTGGATATCCAGCAAACTCGTGAACACTTGGAACTGCCCTCACACACTCAGAAATGTGGATCTGAAACACAATACGCAAGAACACACAAATACACCCATCGACTTTTTCATACAGGCATACACAATGGTTACCCGAAAACACACACACACACACACACACACACTCTCACACTCACAACACAGCACTCACTCTGTACCTCGGCAGAGACATCAACACTTGGAACTGCCCTCACACACTCACAAATGTGGATCTGAAACACAATACGCAAGAACACACAAATACACCCATCGACTTTTTCATACAGGCATACACAATGGTTACCGGACAACACACACACACACACACACACACTGTCACACTCGCAACACAGCACTCACACTGGGCCTCGGCAGAGCCATCAACACTTGGAACTGCCCTCACACACTCACAAACGTTTTCCCGACACACACATACACAAGAAACACACACAAACACCCATCGACTTTTTCTTACAGGCGTACACAGGGGGTTCTGAAACACACACAGACACACACACACTATCACACTCACAACACCGCACTCACACTGGGTCTCCAACACAGCCGTCAACACTTGGAACTGCTTTAACATAATCACAAACATGGTCCTGACACACACATATACAAATAACACACACAAACACCCATCGACTTTTTCTTGCAGGCATACACAATGGTTTCCTGCAAACACACACACACACACACACACACAAAAGTCACACTCACGACAGAGCACTCACATTGGATCTCCAGCAGAGCCATGAACACTTGGAATTACCTTAACATATTCACAAACGTGGTCCCGAAACACACATGCAGAAGAAACACACAAAAACACCCTACGACTTTTTCTTACAGACATACACAATGGTATCCAGCAAAACACACACACACACACACACATACACTATCACACGCACAACACAGCACTCACACTGGGTCCCCGGCATAGCCATCAACAGTTGGAACTGCCCTAACATACTCACAAACGTGGTCCCGACACACACATACACAAGAAACACACACAAACACCCATTGACTTTTTCTTAGAAGCATACACTGTGGGGTTCCCCCAAACACACACACACACACAGAGACACACACACACTATCACACTCACAACACAGCACTCTCACTGGGTCTCCAGCAGAGCCATCAACATTTGGAACTGCCCTAACATATTCACAAATGTGGTCCCGACACACACATACAGAAGAAACACACACAAACACCCATGGAATTTTTCTTATAGGCATACAGACTGGTTTCCTGCAAACACACACACAGACACGCACACACACTGTCACACTCACAACACACACTCACACTGGATATCCAGCAAACTCGTGAACACTTGGAACTGCCCTCACACACTCACAAATGTGGATCTGAAACACAATACGCAAGAACACACAAATACACCCATCGACTTTTTCATACAGGCATACACAATGATTACCCGAAAACACACACACACACACACACACTCTCACACTCACAACACAGCACTCACTCTGTACCTCGGCAGAGACATCAACACTTGGAACTGCCCTCACACACTCACAAATGTGGATCTGAAACACAATACGCAAGAACACACAAATACACCCATCGACTTTTTCATACAGGCATACACAATGGTTACCCGAAAACACACACACACACACACACACACTCTCACACTCACAACACAGCACTCACTCTGTACCTCGGAGAGACATCAACACTTGGAACTGCACTCACACACTCACAAATGTGGATCTGAAACACAATACGCAAGAACACACAAATACACCCATCGACTTTTTCATACAGGCATACACAATGGTTACCGGAAAACACACACACACACACACACTGTCACACTCGCAACACAGCACTCACACTGTGCCTCGGCAGAGCCATCAACACTTGGAACTGCCCTAACATACTCACAAACGTTTTCCCGACACACACATACACAAGAAACACACACAAACACCCATCGACTTTTGCTTACAGGCGTACACAGGGGGTTCTGAAACACACACAGACACACACACACTATCACACTCACAACACCGCACTCACACTGGGTCTCCAACACAGCCGTCAACACTTGGAACCGCTTTAACATAATCACAAACATGGTCCTGACACACACATATACAAATAACACACACAAACACCCATCGACTTTTTCTTGCAGGCATACACAATGGTTTCCTGCAAACACACACACACACACACACACACAAAAGTCACACTCACGACAGAGCACTCACATTGGATCTCCAGCAGAGCCATGAACACTTGGAATTACCTTAACATATTCACAAACGTGGTCCCGAAACACACATGCAGAAGAAACACACAAAAACACCCTACGACTTTTTCTTACAGACATACACAATGGTATCCAGCAAAACACACACACACACACACACATACACTATCACACGCACAACACAGCACTCACACTGGGTCCCCGGCATAGCCATCAACAGTTGGAACTGCCCTAACATACTCACAAACGTGGTCCCGACACACACATACACAAGAAACACACACAAACACCCATTGACTTTTTCTTAGAAGCATACACTGTGGGGTTCCCCCAAACACACACACACACACAGAGACACACACACACTATCACACTCACAACACAGCACTCTCACTGGGTCTCCAGCAGAGCCATCAACATTTGGAACTGCCCTAACATATTCACAAATGTGGTCCCGACACACACATACAGAAGAAACACACACAAACACCCATGGAATTTTTCTTATAGGCATACAGACTGGTTTCCTGCAAACACACACACAGACACGCACACACACTGTCACACTCACAACACACACTCACACTGGATATCCAGCAAACTCGTGAACACTTGGAACTGCCCTCACACACTCACAAATGTGGATCTGAAACACAATACGCAAGAACACACAAATACACCCATCGACTTTTTCATACAGGCATACACAATGATTACCCGAAAACACACACACACACACACACACTCTCACACTCACAACACAGCACTCACTCTGTACCTCGGCAGAGACATCAACACTTGGAACTGCCCTCACACACTCACAAATGTGGATCTGAAACACAATACGCAAGAACACACAAATACACCCATCGACTTTTTCATACAGGCATACACAATGGTTACCCGAAAACACACACACACACACACACACTCTCACACTCACAACACAGCACTCACTCTGTACCTCGGAGAGACATCAACACTTGGAACTGCACTCACACACTCACAAATGTGGATCTGAAACACAATACGCAAGAACACACAAATACACCCATCGACTTTTTCATACAGGCATACACAATGGTTACCGGAAAACACACACACACACACACACTGTCACACTCGCAACACAGCACTCACACTGTGCCTCGGCAGAGCCATCAACACTTGGAACTGCCCTAACATACTCACAAACGTTTTCCCGACACACACATACACAAGAAACACACACAAACACCCATGGAATTTTTCTTACAGGCGTACACAGGGGGTTCTGAAACACACACAGACACACACACACTATCACACTCACAACACCGCACTCACACTGGGTCTCCAACACAGCCGTCAACACTTGGAACCGCTTTAACATAATCACAAACATGGTCCTGACACACACATATACAAATAACACACACAAACACCCATCGACTTTTTCTTGCAGGCATACACAATGGTTTCCTGCAAACACACACACACACACACACACACAAAAGTCATACTCACGACAGAGCACTCACATTGGATCTCCAGCAGAGCCATGAACACGTGGAATTACCTTAACATATTCACAGAGGTGGTCCCGAAACACACATGCAGAAGAAACACACAAAAACACCCTACGACTTTTTCTTACAGACATACACAATGGTATCTAGCAAAACACACACACACACACACACATACACTATCACACGCACAACACAGCACTCACACTGGGTCCCCGGCATAGCCATCAACAGTTGGAGCTGCCCTAACATACTCACAAACGTGGTCCCGACACACACATACACAAGAAACACACACAAACTCCCATTGACTTTTACTTACAGTCATGCACAATGGTTTCCGCAAACACACACACACACACACTATCACACTCACAACACAGCATTCACACTGGCACTTGAATCTGCCCTAACATACAAACAAACATGGTCCCGACCCACACATACACAAGAAACACACACAAACACCCATCAACATTTAGTTACAGGCAGACAGAGTGGGGTTTCCCCGAACACACACACACACACACACACACACACACTGTCACACTAACAGCACAGTACGCACACTGGGCCTCGGCAGAGCCATCAACATTTGGAACTGCCCTAACATACTCACAAACGTTTTCCCGACACACACATACACAAGAAACACACACAAACACCCATCGACTTTTTCTTACAGGCATACACAACGGTTTCCCGCGAACACACACACACAGAGTCACACTTACAACACAGCACTCACAATGGGTATCCAGCAGAACCATCAACACTTGGAACTGCCCTAAAATATTGACAAATGTGGTCGCGACACACACATACACATGAAATTCACACAAACATCCATCGACTTATTCTTACAGGCATACACAATGTTTTCCCGCCAACACAAACACACACAGAAACACACACTGCCACACTCACAACACAGCATTCACACTGGCACTTGGAACTGCCACAACATACTCACATACGTGGTCCCGACACACACATACACAAGAAACACACACAAACACCCATCGACTTTTTCTTAGAAGCATACACTGTGGGGTTCCCCCAAAACACACACACACACAGAGACACACACACACTATCACACTCACAACACAGCACTCTCACTGGGTCTCCAGCAGAGCCATCAACACTTGGAACTGCCCTAACATATTCACAAATGTGGTCCCGACACACACATACAGAAGAAACACACACAAACACCCATGGAATTTTTCTTATAGGCATACAGACTGGTTTCCTGCAAACACACACACAGACACGCACACACACTGTCACACTCACAACACACACTCACACTGGATATCCAGCAAACTCGTGAACACTTGGAACTGCCCTCACACACTCACAAATGTGGATCTGAAACACAATACGCAAGAACACACAAATACACCCATCGACTTTTTCATACAGGCATACACAATGGTTACCCGAAAACACACACACACACACACACACACTCTCACACTCACAACACAGCACTCACTCTGTACCTCGGCAGAGACATCAACACTTGGAACTGCCCTCACACACTCACAAATGTGGATCTGAAACACAATACGCAAGAACACACAAATACACCCATCGACTTTTTCATACAGGCATACACAATGGTTACCGGAAAACACACACACACACACACACACTGTCACACTCGCAACACAGCACTCACACTGGGCCTCGGCAGAGCCATCAACACTTGGAACTGCCCTAACATACTCACAAACGTTTTCCCGACACACACATACACAAGAAACACACACAAACACCCATGGAATTTTTCTTACAGGCGTACACAGGGGGTTCTGAAACACACACAGACACACACACACTATCACACTCACAACACCGCACTCACACTGGGTCTCCAACACAGCCGTCAACACTTGGAACTGCTTTAACATAATCACAAACATGGTCCTGACACACACATATACAAATAACACACACAAACACCCATCGACTTTTTCTTGCAGGCATACACAATGGTTTCCTGCAAACACACACACACACACACACACACACACAAAAGTCACACTCACGACAGAGCACTCACATTGGATCTCCAGCAGAGCCATGAACACTTGGAATTACCTTAACATATTCACAAACGTGGTCCCGAAACACACATGCAGAAGAAACACACAAAAACACCCTACGACTTTTTCTTACAGACATACACAATGGTATCCAGCAAAACACACACACACACACACACATACACTATCACACGCACAACACAGCACTCACACTGGGTCCCCGGCATAGCCATCAACAGTTGGAGCTGCCCTAACATACTCACAAACGTGGTCCCGACACACACATACACAAGAAACACACACAAACTCCCATTGACTTTTACTTACAGTCATGCAGAATGGTTTCCGCAAACACACACACACACACACTATCACACTCACAACACAGCATTCACACTGGCACTTGAATCTGCCCTAACATACAAACAAACATGGTCCCGACCCACACATACACAAGAAACACACACAAACACCCATCAACATTTAGTTACAGGCAGACAGAGTGGGGTTTCCCCGAACACACACACACACACACACACACACACACTGTCACACTAACAGCACAGTACGCACACTGGGCCTCGGCAGAGCCATCAACCCTTGGAACTGCCCTAACATACTCACAAACGTTTTCCCGACACACACATACACAAGAAACACACACAAACACCCATCGACTTTTTCTTACAGGCATACACAACGGTTTCCCGCGAACACACACACACAGAGTCACACTTACAACACAGCACTCACAATGGGTATCCAGCAGAACCATCAACACTTGGAACTGCCCTAAAATATTGACAAATGTGGTCGCGACACACACATACACATGAAATTCACACAAACATCCATCGACTTATTCTTACAGGCATACACAATGTTTTCCCGCCAACACAAACACACACAGAAACACACACTGCCACACTCACAACACAGCATTCACACTGGCACTTGGAACTGCCACAACATACTCACATACGTGGTCCCGACACACACATACACAAGAAACACACACAAACACCCATCGACTTTTTCTTAGAAGCATACACTGTGGGGTTCCCCCAAAACACACACACACACAGAGACACACACACACTATCACACTCACAACACAGCACTCTCACTGGGTCTCCAGCAGAGCCATCAACACTTGGAACTGCCCTAACATATTCACAAATGTGGTCCCGACACACACATACAGAAGAAACACACACAAACACCCATGGAATTTTTCTTATAGGCATACAGACTGGTTTCCTGCAAACACACACACAGACACGCACACACACTGTCACACTCACAACACACACTCACACTGGATATCCAGCAAACTCGTGAACACTTGGAACTGCCCTCACACACTCACAAATGTGGATCTGAAACACAATACGCAAGAACACACAAATACACCCATCGACTTTTTCATACAGGCATACACAATGGTTACCCGAAAACACACACACACACACACACACACTCTCACACTCACAACACAGCACTCACTCTGTACCTCGGCAGAGACATCAACACTTGGAACTGCCCTCACACACTCACAAATGTGGATCTGAAACACAATACGCAAGAACACACAAATACACCCATCGACTTTTTCATACAGGCATACACAATGGTTACCGGAAAACACACACACACACACACACTGTCACACTCACAACACAGCACTCACACTGGGCCTCGGCAGAGCCATCAACACTTGGAACTGCCCTAACATACTCACAAACGTTTTCCCGACACACACATACACAAGAAACACACACAAACACCCATGGAATTTTTCTTACAGGCGTACACAGGGGGTTCTGAAACACACACAGACACACACACACTATCACACTCACAACACCGCACTCACACTGGGTCTCCAACACAGCCGTCAACACTTGGAACTGCTTTAACATAATCACAAACATGGTCCTGACACACACATATACAAATAACACACACAAACACCCATCGACTTTTTCTTGCAGGCATACACAATGGTTTCCTGCAAACACACACACACACACACACACACAAAAGTCACACTCACGACAGAGCACTCACCTTGGATCTCCAGCAGAGCCATGAACACTTGGAATTACCTTAACATATTCACAAACGTGGTCCCGAAACACACATGCAGAAGAAACACACAAAAACACCCTACGACTTTTTCTTACAGACATACACAATGGTATCCAGCCAAACACACACACACACACACACATACACTATCATACGCACAACACAGCACTCACACTGGGTCCCCGGCATAGCCATCAACAGTTGGAACTGCCCTAACATACTCACAAACGTGGTCCCGACACACACATACACAAGAAACACACACAAACTCCCATTGACTTTTACTTACAGTCATGCACAATGGTTTCCGCAAACACACACACACACACTATCACACTCACAACACAGCATTCACACTGGCACTTGAATCTGCCCTAACATACAAACAAACGTGGTCCCGACACACACATACACAAGAAACACACACAAACACCCATCAACATTTTGTTACAGGCAGACAGAGTGGGGTTTCCCCAAACACACACACACACACACACACTGTCACACTAACAGCACAGTATGCACACTGGGCCTCGGCAGAGCCATCAACACCAGAACTGCCCTAACATACTCACAAACGTTTTCCCGACACACACATACACAAGAAACACACACAAACACCCATCGACTTTTTCTTACAGGCATACACAACGGTTTCCCGCGAACACACACACACAGAGTCACACTTACAACACAGCACTCACAATGGGTATCCAGCAGAACCATCAACACTTGGAACTGCCCTAAAATATTGACAAATGTGGTCGCGACACACATACACATAAAACTCACACACACATCCATCGACTTATTCTTACAGGCATACACAATGTTTTCCCGCCAACACAAACACACACAGAAACACACACTGCCACACTCACAACACAGCATTCACACTGGCACTTGGAACTGCCACAACATACTCACATACGTGGTCCCGACACACACATACACAAGAAACACACACAAACACCCATCGACTTTTTCTTAGAAGCATACACTGTGGGGTTCCCCCAAACACACACACACACAGAGACACACACACACTATCACACTCACAACACAGCACTCTCACTGGGTCTCCAGCAGAGCCATCAACACTTGGAACTGCCCTAACATATTCACAAATGTGGTCCCGACACACACATACAGAAGAAACACACACAAACACCCATGGAATTTTTCTTATAGGCGTACAGACTGGTTTCCTGCAAACACACACACAGACACGCACACACACTGTCACACTCACAACACACACTCACACTGGATATCCAGCAAACTCGTGAACACTTGGAACTGCCCTCACACACTCACAAATGTGGATCTGAAACACAATACGCAAGAACACACAAATACACCCATCGACTTTTTCATACAGGCATGCACAAAGCTTACTCGAAAACACACACACACACACACACACTCTCACACTCACAACACAGCACTCACTCTGTACCTCGGCAGAGACATCAACACTTGGAACTGCCCTCACACACTCACAAATGTGGATCTGAAACACAATACGCAAGAACACACAAATACACCCATCGACTTTTTCATACACGCATACACCATGGTTACCGGACAACACTCACACACACACACACACACTGTCACACTCGCAACACAGCACTCACACTGGGCCTCGGCAGAGCCATCAACACTTGGAACTGCCCTCACACACTCACAAACGTTTTCCCGACACACACATACACAAGAAACACACACAAACACCCATCGACTTTTTCTTACAGGCGTACACAGGGGGTTCTGAAACACACACAGACACACACACACTATCACACTCACAACACCGCACTCACACTGGGTCTCCAACACAGCCGTCAACACTTGGAACTGCTTTAACATAATCACAAACATGGTCCTGACACACACATATACAAATAACACACACAAACACCCATCGACTTTTTCTTGCAGGCATACACAATGGTTTCCTGCAAACACACACACACACACACACACACAAAAGTCACACTCACGACAGAGCACTCACCTTGGATCTCCAGCAGAGCCATGAACACTTGGAATTACCTTAACATATTCACAAACGTTGTCCCGAAACACACATGCAGAAGAAACACACAAAAACACCCTACGACTTTTTCTTACAGACATACACAATGGTATCCAGCCAAACACACACACACACACACATATACACTATCATACGCACAACACAGCACTCACACTGGGTCCCCGGCATAGCCATCAACAGTTGGAACTGCCCTAACATACTCACAAACGTGGTCCCGACACACACATACACAAGAAACACACACAAACTCCCATTGACTTTTACTTACAGTCATGCACAATGGTTTCCGCAAACACACACACACACACTATCACACTCACAACACAGCATTCACACTGGCACTTGAATCTGCCCTAACATACAAACAAACGTGGTCCCGACACACACATACACAAGAAACACACACAAACACCCATCAACATTTTGTTACAGGCAGACAGAGTGGGGTTTCCCCAAACACACACACACACACACACACACTGTCACACTAACAGCACAGTACGCACACTGGGCCTCGGCAGAGCCATCAACACTTGGAACTGCCCTAACATACTCACAAACGTTTTCCCGACACACACATACACAAGAAACACACAGAAACACCCATCGACTTTTTCTTACAGGCATACACAACGGTTTCCCGCGAACACACACACACAGAGTCACACTTACAACACAGCACTCACAATGGGTATCCAGCAGAACCATCAACACTTGGAACTGCCCTAAAATATTGACAAATGTGGTCGTGACACACACATACACATGAAACTCACACACACATCCATCGACTTATTCTTACAGGCATACACAATGTTTTCCCGCCAACACAAACACACACAGAAACACACACTGCCACACTCACAACACAGCATTCACACTGGCACTTGGAACTGCCACAACATACTCACATACGTGGTCCCGACACACACATACACAAGAAACACACACAAACACCCATCGACTTTTTCTTAGAAGCATACACTGTGGGGTTCCCCCAAACACACACACACACAGAGACACACACACACTATCACACTCACAACACAGCACTCCCACTGGGTCTCCAGCAGAGCCATCAACACTTGGAACTGCCCTAACATATTCACAAATGTGGTCCCGACACACACATACAGAAGAAACACACACAAACACCCATGGAATTTTTCTTATAGGCGTACAGACTGGTTTCCTGCAAACACACACACAGACACGCACACACACTGTCACACTCACAACACACACTCACACTGGATATCCAGCAAACTCGTGAACACTTGGAACTGCCCTCACACACTCACAAATGTGGATCTGAAACACAATACGCAAGAACACACAAATACACCCATCGACTTTTTCATACAGGCATACACAATGGTTACCCGAAAACACACAAACACACACACACTCTCACACTCACAACACAGCACTCACTCTGTACCTCGGCAGAGACATCAACACTTGGAACTGCCCTCACACACTCACAAATGTGGATCTGAAACACAATACGCAAGAACACACAAATACACCCATCGACTTTTTCATACAGGCATACACAATGGTTACCGGACAACACTCACACACACACACACACACTGTCACACTCGCAACACAGCACTCACACTGGGCCTCGGCAGAGCCATCAACACTTGGAACTGCCCTCACACACTCACAAACGTTTTCCCGACACACACATACACAAGAAACACACACAAACACCCATCGACTTTTTCTTACAGGCGTACACAGGGGGTTCTGAAACACACACAGACACACACACACTATCACACTCACAACACCGCACTCACACTGGGTCTCCAACACAGCCGTCAACACTTGGAACTGCTTTAACATAATCACAAACATGGTCCTGACACACACATATACAAATAACACACACAAACACCCATCGACTTTTTCTTGCAGGCATACACAATGGTTTCCTGCAAACACACACACACACACACACACACACACACAAAAGTCACACTCACGACAGAGCACTCACCTTGGATCTCCAGCAGAGCCATGAACACTTGGAATTACCTTAACATATTCACAAACGTGGTCCCGAAACACACATGCAGAAGAAACACACAAAAACACCCTACGACTTTTTCTTACAGACAT